>NW_020447786.1:1370339-1408020 GCF_003343035.1 Apteryx rowi
TGGTTAAGCATGATTTCCCCTTGGTGAAGCCATGCTGACTACTCCTGATCACCTTCTTGTCCTCCACATGCTTGGAAGTTAGCTGACAGCTCTGTGTGGTCTCACAACCCCGTTAATCTTCAGAGCACTGAATATTTGTGAGTGGGTTGTGTGTACAGACAGGGCCACACTCCCCAGGAAAGTGCAGGGGATGAGAGGGAGAGCACAGGTCTTCTTCAGCACAGATGAAAGAAGAAGACGTCTTCACACAAAGCATAGCAGAGCTGTGAAACTTCATGTTTACAAGGATTAAAAAGAAAAAGAGCGGKGAGGGACAGGATTTTTAGCTTGCAGATTTGTCCTTTGAGGGTTAACAAATACACAGGCTTCCTCTGCCTCAGGAAGATGCTGGGCTGTAGATGGCAGGTGGAGGAGAGAGGTCGGGAACCATGACTGCATGTTTGCCGGTGCTTGTGTCCCCCCCCTCAGCAGTAGCCATTGGCCACTGCCCATGCCGTGACACCTGAGATGAGCCTTTTCTTCTGGTCTGGTTCCAGTTGAGCTGGCCGAAGGGGTTATCATCCCAGGGCTTTGCCACCAGCACRCTAGGTTCCTGCCCCCCTCTGTCCTCCAGACTCCCCAGCTCTTGAGACACCTCCCAAACCCACCTCCATGGCAGGCATCCAGATCATGACAAGCTGCCCTTGAAGTTCAGGTGCTGGGAGCCTGGGTGTAGAGCTGCCACACGCAGATCTAGTTGGCCAGACTGGGGCAAGAGAAGCAGCAGGCAGGCCTTAGCAGGCAGCTGATTTTGCACAGCCTGTGCTCGCCCATGCACCTGGCCCAGCAGTAGCAGGGCATGAGTCGCACCATGGGGCAGCTTCCCATCCCCATCCCTGGACCAGCCCTGCTAGCAGATGCTGCACATCTTAGTAAGGCTGATAGCTCTCCGTGTCATTGCCTATGTGCAAAATGCTCAGGAAATTCAGCCTGTTATACCAAAATCGTGGTCATTCTACACACCCCTGGCACCTACCTATGTTTTGTTTCTAATGACTAGTTTGTCCTCTCTCTGGCTGGGATAAACTACCCAAAAACCCTCTCATAGGCACCACTGCTCTTTATTCTGCCCGACTTTTTGCTGTCTCAACTGGTCCTGCACCAGAAATAAAGCCTATTCTGCTAGTTTTAGACCACTCCACAATCCCTAATACATTGTACCTCTTAAAAAACTATAGCCTGTCATTTCTCTCATACACCCATGATAAGATCTTATTGTAGCATTTCAGGCTAAGCCTATCTCATCTAAGCCTTATATGTTTAACTTTTGTCCTTGGCATCCAGACAATTCTTCTATTCTCAGGATGCTTTCTGCTGAACTTCCTGTCTATAAAAATGCGCTCAGGGAGTCTATCACTCTTCCAGCCTATTCCTTCCCCTTCCCAGAGCTTCCCCTTCTCTTACCATACCAAGCAATTACTCTTATTAATTATTCCAGCTAACAGTAATTATCAGCAGCATGCACCCCCAGCCACATTAATAACAGCGATCTCTAGGACACTGAGGAATTGGCTGAAAAGATTCACTCTGCCACTTGGATTGCATAGCAAGACAAGTTCCTTTTCTTCCCTGTTTTTCTTTTGCAGGGGAAGGGAGGGAGGGATCTTACCAATTTCTTGTTTTAAGATGGGCAAAAAGAGCGTAAATTAAGGACTTACTGTATAGGCATTGTCTAAGAAGAGTCAAAGAATAGAGATCCAAGGTTTAGTCTGTGGATTTTGAAAACAGTTTCTAACCAGTTGCATTAATTGATTTTTTAGCTTCTGATATTTATGGGCCAAATACTGAAATTTCTGCTTGGGCTCCAATAATCTGGGGGTCTGCCTCAGGGTTAGAATTTTGAATTGTTTTTCTTTACTCTGCAGGCACAACTACCATTCAGTAACAAATGGAATAGAATTTGGCCATGTTTCATCATCTGTAATTTGTCAATATTTTTCATCTCGCTGCTGAAAAGCACTGAAGTTTTAAAAAGTGATGTTTCTTTAGTGCAAAAAAAGAACAAAGAAAAAAGAGAAAAAAATAAAAAGGAAGGAAATTAAGCAAGAAAAGCCTCCTGCCAAATGAGAGAGTTAAAAAAAATATTTTCACTCAAAATTGCTTACCATTTGCCTAAGCTGCAAAGTTTTTAATGATATTCTAGTGAAAATAGAGTGCTCTGGCTAAATTCCTTCAAACCCAATAAAGCAGATGACTGGGAACCATAATGGAATTGATGCTGTCAAGTGCATTTGCTTTTTTAATGCTAACATGTTTTTGGTTATTAAGAAACAAAAAAACAAGTGGTATATGATCAACATAGCTTCTGACAGGGGCATTGGAACCCATCTGGCTTATGGATCCCCCACTTTTTTTATTAGCCTGAGATTATAAAGTTGTAACACTGTAGTTTAGCTTCTGGCTTCTGCAATTGTAAATTGGCAAAGGGCTAACTGTAAGGTGTGAGTTTTTGAAAACTAAAATGTGATTCTGACCCAGTGCATACCACACAGGCCTGTAGCAGATGTACTGGATGAAGGAAATACAGTAGCATTGTTAAAATGTTACTAGCACTGATTGATTCCAGCTGAGTAGCTCTAGATATAAACCAGCTTTCAAAAGCAACAGATGAGATAAAAATGTCAGGAATAATCATTAAAGGATGATACCCTATATTATTTAATGAAGCCACACAAGGCAAAAATAATACCAAGTGTCCTTTGGTAGTAATGGATGTACTCCATGAATGTTAGCTCCACAACTGTCAATATCTGTGATAAAAAAAGCCTCTCAGTCTTCACAAATTTCTTTAATTTAAATAAGCTTTTTAACATAGAGAGGATTTGTTCTCTTAGTGTGCTTCATTAGTGTAGCTTACCACCACAAAACCTGGTTGTATTGAGAAAGATTGCCCCATTATCAAATAATTAGGACTGCCTTAGCAGGTGCATACACTTACCTTTGTAATTAAATCCTTGTTAAAATACCAAAATCCAGAGAATTTAAATGGTTACCTAATCCCAGAAGAAGTAGCCCAGAAAGTCATTCTATAAGGTAGACGTCATTTGGGAGCAATGATACTGAGCGGAGAATCTTTTCCTCATGGGATGTTTATGAAACACATCTGCACACATCACAAGATGCAATAAAAATTGCAATGACAACACTAGACAAACACCTACTGTACGAGAAACCAGACAAACCAAGCATAAGCTTGCATGGAATCATATGCCGTGTAATGGAGCTTTCACAGCTTCACTGGTTTTAGACTTACAAGCAAAATTAAACCTCATTTTTAGTAATTCTACAAAATACTTGCCTGGTTTACTATATGCTATGATGAGTCCAGGAGACTTATTCCTGAACTTRGCTTCTGCAATCTTACTACAGTGGAACAACAGTGGTTACATTTACAGCTAGTTTAGAAGAGCTCATAGTTCTAATAAAAATTGAAAGGTAATAGTTAAAGTTGCAATAATTTCACACAGTCATAAAAGTCATATTTCTAGTATATTATAGATACATTTGTATATTCCTATGTTGTATGTTCTACACATTTACAGATCTGTGAACGTCTATATTAATAAAATATGCTAGCAAGTGGATCGGACAGTCTATTACAACAAATTATCTCTGTTCAGTTGGCACTCTTATTGTCCTCACCAGAACTGATCAACCAGATGTGACATAATTAGTTGCTTGCCTAGAGATGTAGTAGCGTTTTTACCATAACAGATACTGAGTGAGCTCTCATTCTGCTGGCTACTTGTATTCAGCCTCCACGTTTGGATCAGAAACCCCARCCAAACCCTAGTTTCCAAAAGCCAGAGAGAAAACAGTAAGATTGGAATAATTTGTTTTCCACCTCTCAGAAGAACTGTGTTGACCAACACGGTAGGCCCTAACAAGAAAAACAATTTACAAGATCTGCAGATACCCATGTACTTTAATCTGTGCTTAAAGTTGTAGATTCAGTGCTGACAAAAGTACTCTCATTTTTTTGGTGTGGAACTTCTATAGAACAGCCAGTTTCTGGAATGATGTTCTTAGATAAATGGAGTTAGTCCTGGAAATCAATTTAGACAAAGCTGCAGCAGTGCTGGTATTGGAATTCACCAACTCACTACATAATTTGAATAAATGGGAAAAGAGATGACTCCTGAGAGTAGCACTGGCAGCCAAAAGAATTATACTGATGGACTGGAAAAGCAAAGCCATGCCATGTATTGATTTATGGACTATTGCCCTTCTGGATATAGCTAAATGTGAAAGAACTCCCTTTATTCATACCAATAAAATGGACATCAATGCTCTCAGACAAAAACTGCTTTTGGAGTTGTATTGTGAATAGCTGGCATGTGAAACAGTCTTCTTTCCGCTTGCCCATCACACATGCTCTGTGGACTAGTGAAGTTTGAGATACAAAGAAAACAACTGGGACTTTTTCTCAAGTTCTTTCATTTGTTTGTTTGTCTCCCTTTTTACCCAAACTGATTTCCTTTCTCTTTTCTTTACTTCTTTTTTTTTTTAGTATCTCTTGGTGCAAATCACATCTCAATACAGTATTTTATCATTTAATAGATGTAATTCTATAACAGTCAATTTTCAACATTTTATAGATATGTGCATTTTTTTTCTGATTTAAAAATCCATTGCAATGCTCAAGGAGACTAGGGGAATGAAGGCAGCACAACACTCAAATTCCAGTCATTCTGTGATACTGTTATCTGTGATCTTGCTGTCCTACCTGCCAAAGCTTGATTAATGCACTCCATGTTCAACACGAGAAGACCTCGATAAAACAGTTCTAGCTCCCTCAAACAGACTAGTGTTGTCTCTTAGGCCCTGTTTATGTTCAGAGGATCCTCTAAGTGTTTCTTACTTGCCACAAGTTTGTCTCTGTCAATATAAGTAATATGGGGATCCTACTGTAGTCTGGCTGCTGCCAGAATTTTTAGTGTTATATTGATTAAACTGCTATGAGTAGGATGAAATTATGTGGTATTAGTTGTGCTGGCAACTGGTTTACCTCAGGGATCCTCATGTTRCTAATGCTGGTGGAGCAAAGCCAGAATTAGGAACACTGGGAAATTAAAAAATAATAATAATAATCCCTTATGTAGGCATGACCTTGGTTGTTGAAACTTAATGGGACAAAATGAATAGACCTTTTGGGGTCTGGGATGCAGTAGCACTCAGTGACAGACACTGTCCATCTTCCCAGAAGAAAGGAGGGAGTCCTTTGTAGGAAGCCTGCCCTGCTGGGGTATGAAGAGCACCAAGAGCAGCTGTGAGTCAAGAAGAAAACCAAGCTGTTTGCCTTAGTTTCTGAGAGCTAATGAGAGCTAATGAGACAAAGGGGTCAGTTCTGGAATAGGAGGGTAAGTATCACCATATCCTTATCCCATTGTTATCCCTTTCCTAAAACATTCCCTCCTGGCCCTTACCAGAGACAATGGCCCTTTGTCTGACTCAGCATGGCCATTCTTGTGTCCAATGGTGCAGGAAGTCAGCTGGAGCACCCGTGTGCAGCAAGACTCTTCCCAGCACCGGCAGGGACTGCCAAGGGAACTGAGTCAGTGAGTCAATGAGCTCTTGAAGGCTACCTCTGGGCATGGCAGAAGGGCTGCTTTAACTGTTGAACTGCTCTACTCTGAGAAAGAAAACTCAGTCCCTGGGAAAAAGAGACTAACATACTGATCTTGTTGGGACTGGCTTTCCATAGGGCAGGTGGCAGTTAGGCCACTTGTGTGATATACAGTGAAGTGCTTAAAAGTTAATGACTCGGAAAAGAGGTGCTTGCAAAGCTCAGTATAAAGCCCCCAAGTGATTGCCTACTCCCTTACTCCTGGACTGTTTTTACTGTCCAGTTTATATACAGAAGCTCCTGAGTTTATCATCGCTGTCCAGATGAACCTGAAAGAGAATTGCTACTACCATGTTGAACTTAGTGGTAGTACACAAACACGTGACCATCAGGGACTGCTGGAGAAGATGGCCTTCCACCCTTTTTGAGATATAGCAGGTGCACATTATATTTCAGATACTGACTCCAATGCTTAGAAGAAAACTGTGTGTTAGGTTTCTCCATGGCTCTTGGCAGAATGGAGGTGGCAATAATCATTGTATTCCAGACCAACAAATGTCACCAATAGTACGACTTACAATGTGACTACATCTTAGGCTACAGTACTTGATCTGTGTGAAGAAAGGAAGGGCATAATAAGTTTGTTAAAATTAAATTGAGCAAAGGTAAGCAACATGATTTGTAAATATTGAACAAAGTTTAAGCTTCAGTCAAGCTGAAGATGAGAAGGTTTTGCACTGGAGCTTTTATAAGTTGAAAAGAGAATGGAGAGAATCTGATAACACCAAATGCTTCCTATATTATTGCTTATTCTATTGCAAACTAATTTCAAATTTTCAAGAAAAATGCAACAACAATGCCTTATAGATCAAACACACAGAGGAAGAGTCCAACATTTTATATTTCTGTGGTGATAAACACACTTCCAAAATATCTGGGGCTAGATGGTTCCAGAGCTCAGTGTAATATTACAAAACCTGTCACATCCAAGGCATTGGCTGAAGTTGAGCCTAAATGGCTAATGAAATGACTGAAAATTACTGTCAGTTGTCAGATCTTCAGTGGCCTGTGACAGTCCCAGTCTCTGATGTGGAACAGTGGCTGCCATTTTAAGCATATAGACGTGCTGTGCACAGGGTAGGACATGATAACAAAGCATCAAAACTCCACTTAGTTGTAAGAGATGGATTGCAGCAGACAAAAGATGAACATGGGGTAAGAGCATTGGAGTCAACATCTTCCTTTCTTCAAATGCACCACAGAATTGTAGCAAACATCTCCAGAAGTCATAAGAAAAATGTACTTAACAGAATGCCTCACTAGTAAACACTGAGGAATGTTTACCTACTAAATCTTGCAGCGTTTGGGGTCTTTCTTAGTAGTTTTCCACGTAAAGGCTGGCCCAGCCCGGTCCTGCTAGTTTACTTGTAGTCTAAACTGACGAGACTATAGCTTCAGGGGGAATAGTTTCAGTGACTGTGATTGCAGAATATTTCCCTATATCAGTCCTGAATGAGTAAGCAAAAGATATACTGTCATTTTGCTTCCTGTTCACGTATTGGTGGTAAATGTAGGAACTTATCCTCAACGTGTCTGAATATGTCTTATTTTCATGAAACTGTGCCTACATAGGACATAATGAAGGAGCATAATTGTTATAGGGTCAATTCCTTACTCTGTGAGAGATTTTGGAAGTCAGATTATCTTCAGATCTTTAAACTCAGGGTGATCATCTCTGCCACTTCCTATACCAGAGCAGTATTGCAGAACGATGTGTTAAAAATTGTTTTGCCTTTTCTCCTTCAAACCTTGTTTAAACAAAACTGCATTTTCCCTTTGCATTCCCTAGACTCTTGTTTGGAGATGGTGGACAGGCTGACCCCACTACTGCCTTGTGCCAGTCTCACAGCAAAAATGCTGCTGAAGTGTGAGGCTGCAAACCCAGAGGGAATGCTCTTCCCTAGGCTACTCATCTCCTTCAGCACAAGCTTTGTTGTGCTCTTATTCAGCAGATGGTGTAGGAGAGATAGCCTCCAAAACCACAAAGACAAATATTTGATTTGGATGAGTACATTAAAGATTACTCACTTCTCCCCTCAAATTATCTGTGTTTTGCAGTGAGTACAAAGGGCACAGTTTGGATCATCCCCTTTCTAATAAAAGTGATTTCCAGCAGTTGGTGTTGAGTGCCTTCTGCAGGCCAAGCTTGCTGGTATATGATACTCTGTGCGTGGTTAGGAGAGGAAAGGACATGGGCCTCACTGCAGTTTCAGGGAGTCTCTGAAGGAAAATGAACTGCTAAACTTTAATGAAAATCCTCTGCCTCCAAAAGATATCCCAAAAACAGGACTATCAACCTGGTGCACACTGAAACAGTAGATTGTGGCTTGATTTGTGGATTACTGATTCAGGCAAAGCAATAAACCTCTTCTTCCATCCTTAAAATGCTAGTAAAGATAGTGAAAGTAGAGATGAAATGCTAACAGTAGATTGTCTGAAAATGCACCAGTCTACATTTTCTTCTTCTTATCTCCTATCCCATTTTGACTGAATCTTTTATGACTCCTTCATTTCCTTCTCAACTTTGTGTGTTAAATGTTCAATTTGAGGGTATGGTTTCAAGCTGGTGAGAGTCAAAATCCAGTGCCTCACACAGAGGCAAGACATTATCAGTCAGTCAACTGTCCCTCGCAGGGGCAGAGTAGAAATGAGACTGAGTGCCTGGTGTGGAACAATTAATCAGCTCTGTCTTTCATCTCTGGGAAGCATCAGCTCGTGCTCAATTCCTACGATTAGTCAGAATGCATCCTAAGACAAGGATGGAGACGTGGGGCTGCTCATTAGGGAAAAAGGGGCAGCAAGGCCTATCACCTACTCAAAGCACTTTGTGCATGTGTACACACATCTGTGTGACTTCAGAGTGGCCTGTCTTTAAGATTTATCTCAGTGCTGACAGCTCACAAATTCAGTTCTCCATTTTTCCCATGGGTCCCTGTACATGTCTTTCTGGTAGATAATTGTCATTAGATTAAACACATTACTAAAACCAAGTTGCTAAATTTTCTTCCTGCTTCTGTCTTCTGCTCATTCTGTTGACCCCTACCATTGTTCATGGCTAACAAGACCATTTCCAAAACTTCTCTTTTCTTTCTCCAGACATCCAGCTTCTCAACAACACTTTCTGCCACTCTCTCCCCAGATTACTAAATTACTTTGTGTGTGGCTCAATAACCATATCCTTGTTGTCTGTAACCCCTTCCTTTCTCCCCTCTCTCCAGCCTGTGTCTCTCTAGTTCATCTCATTTAAAACCCAGTTGCCAATTCTACTTTGTTAACCCCTCTCTTAAACCATGTTACCTTCCTCACAGTATCTCTGGGCCCTACAACTTCCAGTTTCTCATGCCTGCCTTCATGAGCTCTCACAGCTCTGTACAGGTCTACACTTTATATTTCCTTTCTTAATGATGCCCTCATGTAGTCTGATAATCCCTTGTGTCATTTCTGCATTCGTATTTGTCTTCTCAAGTTTTGGTCTATGCATGAGATGTACGTTCAACACGCAAACTATGAAACCATCTCCTCATACTGGCTCTTCTTTTTTAAGGTCCACAGATTCATCCCAGTCCACACTCAATTTCAATAGCGTAATGGAAGGAATGAAAGAAAATAAGTTATAATAGGCTTTCCTTTGACTGTGCAAGGTCATGTGTAACTGGTCTTTCAAAATTCTTTGGGACAGAAACTACCTTTGTTTTTGCTATCTAGAGTTCCAACAAACCTGCCAGCACTTAAAATAGGAGAAGAACTTGTAGGCGGAAAAAAATCATGTTTATTTTTCCCTTTTATTAACGACGTTCCCTCCACTTCTGCATACAGCACTGAATTCAATAGGCAAATGCTACTCTGACAACATTTAACATCAGTAATGCTCCACTTCCAAGTATAGGACTTGTGAACATTAAGCTGCAAGTGCAATGCTAGTAAGCTGCCTACGAATATTAATCCAATGTTCCCTCTGTAATAAGAAGGCTTCATCACTGCCCCATTTGCTTTACAATCATGAAAAACAGTGAAGGTATTCAAGGCAAAAAACAATGAAACAGCTTTTTTTACAGTCCATGCTTTATCACTTCTTCACTGATTTTTCAATATTTTAGCAGATACAGCACAACTGGATTAACTAGATAAGGAACCTTTCCCTCTTAGGTCATTAGTTCAMACCTGAGACAGGATGGTACTGACCAAAGGTCACTTTAGCATTATAATTTTAATAAAGACCAAGACAGAGATAGACTTTCAACAGGCATAAAACAACACTTTAACTTTCTTAAGCTGTCCGCAGCATACACAACTAGACCAACTTTGTTGCCTGCCAAAGTCAAACTGATAGAGAGTTAGACGGTCATCTAGTTGCCAGATGTCTGGCTGTGTAACTTTCTGGCACTAAACATAATATAGAGACAGATCTATGGATTGGATCAATTAGCATTACACTTACCATCTGACAACTGTTTGGTCGCCTTAGCCCAGTTCCTAGAGGACAGGTGTTCACATCACAGAAATCACCATCACAATTGGTACCACTAATTGATATGGTTGTTGGCAGTCACAGCAGAGAGGACAAGGACTGAATTAGCACAGAGACCAAACTACTGTTTCACCCCTAGAGATGAGCTCTTCAGCTCAGGATGTCCAGTGCGTTGCGAGGACGCCTGCTCTGCCACTGCGTGTGCTCTGCTGAGCAGGATCTGCCCTGCTGTCTCCACCATCGAATCCAGTAAATTTACCCACCACTAAATTCAGTGAGGTTGTCTGGGGCACAAGAGGGTAAAGGGGGAAGTGATTTCATTTTGTTTGCATTTTGGTTAGATATCTTAAGAAGGACCRCCTGTATGATTTTCACCATTTCCCCAGTATCATCTGAGGCTTTTTATGTAAATGAAAACATAAACTGAGTGCAGAGATCTTAACAGTATGAGCATGTTGTGCACTATTTCAAACCAAAAATGAAAAAGTACACTTGTAGAAATACCCAGACACTTACAGTAACTCCAGTGTTCCCTCTTTTTTTTTGTTTTATACTCCAAACAGTCATGTAAAGAGCTTCATGGGTATATTCTCTTGTGGAGCTTGTGGGTATACTTGGTGATTAGACAAATGGGGTTCTGCTTTGGCAAATGTCCATTGCTTTCCCCAGCTGGCTTACAGAATATGCTATAAAATGCAAAGGAAGGCAATAAACCTCCCATCTGCAGCTGAGATTTCCACTTTGCCAAAGACCCTCTTGCTATCAGCACCTTTAACTATGACTTTCAAAGAAGACAGAGGTGTCATTTTTCTGCTGCAGATATTTTACTACATTCAGTGGCAGTATCATCCCAACCTTATGAGAATTGATTTTGAATATTAACATAAGAATGGAAAAGCCAATAATCATGTAAAATATAAATAGATCTTCTGGCCATTATTCTAACCAGAACACAAAGCAAGAATTTCAGCTGCTTTCCTATTCTCTTTGCAGTCCAGAGCAATACTATGTTCAAGACTAAACAGCAAAAGAGCTTTTTTTATAGTCTATACTTCAATTGCACTTTATTGATTTTTAATACTTTCAGCAGATACAGCATAATTATAGCCAACAATGCAAATTCTGAGTGTGAGAAATGCAATTAGAAGACACAGAACACTTTGTAAGCTGGGTCAGGAAAAAATAAAAGATGAAATATTTTGTTTCAGCACTGGGATTTCTTGGTCTTGGCTTTCTATTCTTTAGAGATTAGCAAAAACAGGAGGTATTCAGCCCTCTACTAAATTCCCATTTCCAGACGAAAGGATTAAAGAGGACCAGATAGGAGTCAAAGGCATTTGTCTGATAAATCCCTTACATAGCAAACAGTTGCTACAAAAGAGGATGTTCGTTGACTGTCACCTTAATTTGAAAGGTATCATTATCATTAATTTTGACAAGTAGCCTTTCCTTAGGGAATCCAAGCATGAGCTAGCCAGTCTTTCCCTTTTACTCAGGTAAGTAATCCCTACCTAGGAGAAGAGCCTAAATGTGTTTTGTTTCACCTAACAACAAGATCAAAACAAGTACTTTCAGGCTGATGACTGACTACAGAAAATAAACAAGAAAGAACAAATAAAATATGAACCCCTGCAAGGGAGAGGAAAAAGAGGGAGCCCAGCGTGTCTAAATGACTCATGCCACTGCTCCCAGTTAGGCATGCCAGAGTGCTCCCCGCTCCCACCATGCAGCACCCACTGAGCGGAACGGAGGCATTTGCTCTTGCGGTCTGTGGCTGCACATACACGTTGCTCATAGGACTGGTTGGTCCCAGGAGTCTTTCTCAGGTACAAGAGGCAGATTCTGATTATTTTTTTTTCTGATCCTGCGTGCCAGGTATCTTACCTTTTCATGTCAAGGGACAAGTTAATTCAGAATAAACAGTGTTTATAGAAAAAAAAAAAAAGCTTTTTCTTGAATAGTTCTCTGTTGCGGACACTTAGTTTTGGCAGCAGAGTATCCTCTTCCCTTTTAGTTTAATTCACTGTAGTAATTATTCCAAAAAAAAAGGGGGAGGGGGGCTCAATATTGCAGTTTATCATAATATAACAGGTGAAATTAAATAAGATGTTCTTGTTCTGTAGCAGGGAGGTAATCACAAAATGGCTCTCTGTATAGAAAAGCCTCAGAAAAATTACTTCTGGTAATTTGTTTCTCAAGAAATTCAGCTAAACTGTAAGTGAGTTGAGAATCTGCCTGTTTCCAAAATAAAGTATTTGTATGATAGTGCACATTGTAGTTTAGATTATAGCTTTTTTCAACAGATAAATTATTTAGATTAGAAGAGAGAGATGGTAGCAATCTGTGATTGCCTTGTCCTCACAGATGTGCCAGTTTGCCCCCAAAGCTTTCCTTTATAAAAGATACAAGATAAAAATAAATAGTTCAAATACTGACTGCTGGTACCGGACCAGACCCAGGAGCTGCCTGTCCCTGGGTCCCACTCTGAAGCCTGGACTTTAGCCTCAGTGGTCCCAGGCATGTCCAGGGCAGCCTTGCCTCCCCCAGAAGCACTGGTCATAAGGGTTGTGCCCCTTTCCTGGGGCAGATTTCGGTCACTCTGCCTGCCACGGCTGTGGTGGTGCAGGGGAGTGTCCGGTTGTGCATCACATCCTCCAAACTGCAAGAGAGAAGGTGTCCTCAAGCTGCTGCCTGCCTGGAGATTGAGTGCTGCCCCCATGGTGATTTCCTGGCCAACGGTCCCAGAACCACCAGACGAGACCATGACTGGGGGTCACAGAGCAAATGAAAAAACTCTTTTACTGTGACACCTATGGGGAGAAATTTCTTGTCCCTCAGGCAAAATATTAAGTGCTCTCCCCGACCCTCTGGTGAGAACTCTCTCTTATCCTTGCCTTTCCAGAGCAGTGCCTTCTTCCTTTCTAACATATAATGTATTTACAGAGAAAATACTTGTTCCTTGTCAGTACTTCCTCAAGCAATCAATTATTTATCCCCAAACTTTTTTTTTTACTGTTCTCTGTTGCATTTTGTATGATGATAAGATACCTGTTGTCTGTGACAGCCTTTTGCTGTGAGAAAAGAAAATGAAGTTGAAGGAAGGACAGACCGGCCTGAAGAACACAGAACTGTGTGTTTGGAGAGGAAGAAAATTCCTCAGCTCTTTGCCATATCCCTTTTCCTCTGGTGATATGACCCTTCATCCACTCATTCTTGGGTTTTGAGCAATCTCTAGCTTTACCATGACCAAGGGACAAATACTGTGCTCCTTACTTTTGTGACCCTCAGCAAAGCACGCAGGAGAAGAAAGGCAAGATACCTATCCCTCTTGGCATTTCAAGTCACTATGCTGCCTTACTGTTGTATTATTTTGTTTTGACTGACTTCTCTGCATGTCCACAGTTTACAATCATCTTGGAGCATATGTTTCTCTCCAGAGCTTCCTTCTTGCAAAACGTTCCTTCCCACTGACGTGAGGCACAGAAAATCAAAGTTTAACTGGATCAACCACTTGCAAATATATACAGTGATACTAACAAAGAATCAGTGACAAATGACATGAGTATGTTCTGAATAATTTCCAATCAAACCAATGTTATTGAATATATCAGAAGAACACAGCATCATTTACATTACATTACATACATTACTCTTTCTTTTTTTAAAAACATTAGAGAACTGGTTAAAGGTATCATGTGTTTAAGTCATGTACCCCTCAAAATCTGCGAGTGATTTTCTATGTGAATCAGACTGTGGCAGGAAGCGAGAGGTTCCCTCTCCCCAGTCTGGTCTGCAGTCCATGCCGAAGTCCACTTTATGGAAAAAGAGTGGGAAGTATACTCAAGCCAGGAGGTTTGGTATGTCTTGTGCAATTCTTTTCCAGAAATAATCAGGTAATCTACCCAAAAGTAAATACACATTGTGTGAAGTCCTCTCCATGCCTTGGCTGTATTCTGGAACTATACTGCCAGGACTAAGAAAGAGCCACAGGGAGTATGAGTAGCACAGAGGCTTTGGGTTTCTAGGCAGAAATGACTGACCTCTGGCAGATCCCTGGAGATATCCTGGTTCCCAGATCTGAACTGCCTTGCTTGTTCCAAGAGCAACAGGGGGAGGCAAGAGATAAATATACACTTAATGCCTTCCTGATGGAACAGTCTGTAGAAAATTCCTCGAGGGAGTTTCCTGTCCTTTTTTGCTAGTTGTTGTGAGTAGGGAATGCACTGACCCACTGGAAGAGTTGTTAGAAACCTTCTATATCCAGAAAGTTTTATTGAACACTGTCAAGCTATCTACCAGCTGCCCTGCTGTCTTGAAATAATACTGTAAATAAAAGAGTTATTAAAATAACAATGAACCATAAAGAGAATTAAACTGAACTAACAGCACTGTTTATGAACAGTGATGTGTCTCAGACAAGGCTGAAACTTTTCTCTCAAGGTACAGCAGATACAGAGAATTAGTCTGATTCCACTTACTGCTTTTTCCAGCACCAAGGGGAAAAAAATCCTAAGTCTTCTCCTGACACATTTGAGTCCAACATGTACCACAACATAACTACTGGCCTGGGCGGTGTTAGCCTGTARGAGAGCTATAACAATTGTATTCTTGTAACAGGAATTCTGACTTGCTCCCCCATCACAGATGCAAACACGTCAGATATTAAACCTGAGAGGATAATGCCGATGCCCTGCATTGCAGGCTTCCTTTGATAGCTCCAGGGGATTTAAAGGTATTTTGCTGTTTCCTCTCCAGAGGCATCTGGTTTAGTCAGGTGGTTCACGGTGCACATGGTCACATTTATTGTTTGGTTCATTCTCCATTGTGCTTCTTCCCTCCTCCTCAATATTTTATCTGTTTTGGCCTTTCCCAAGGACTTTTAAACAGAACTGAAATATTTGTTTACTTCTAGCATTTCCATCTGGTGTTAGGAGGATGAGAAACAGGCTCATGTCACTGACACTCCCCAACCATTAGGAAGACTGTTACAACATTCCACAGATCTGGGGTTTTATGTACCTCCCTACCTCTGATGTCGTATCAGGCATACATGCTACGAGATCCTGTTTGAGTTCTGGTGCATATTCTCTTGCAAAGGAAGGAAGGAAGAACCTCTTTTATGAAGGCCCACCATTTTATAACTCACGTAGAACCATTGTCACAACCGCCAGGTTCTGCACACCCAAGAATATCATGAACAAAAACAAAACCTGGGTAAAATGTAGAAGATATTTAATGTCCTTAGCAAAACCCCACTCTTCAAGGGGCTGAGCAGAACAGAGACATAAATAAGTTAAACTCTTAGGCGGCCTGAAGGTCATCTTATTTTCTCCTAACTAACGGTCTTCCTGTCACCCCCTTTATGTGGATCTATGTTTCATATTCTATTCAAAATAATGTTAAATATTTCTACCATTGTGTTTTTCACCTTCAGTAATGCCAGGTAATAGCTAAGAGAACTTAATTCCCCCCAGTTTTAGATTACATTCTCCTATAAATAGGACCTATTTTTCATTCAGACTTATGATTCCAATTAAATGTCATCTGTGCTGGCCTCAGGAAACTATATTCCCCATATAAGAGTCTTCAACTTATAAGAGTCTCTAGACAAGATGGTTGTTTTAGATGTATTGACCAATTACTTTACTTCCAACTCAAATTCTTTCTTGCCCCACTTATGAGAAGACATTTTATCAATGGATAATTTGGGGATGCACTGGAAATATGCTGGAGATCACCTCTGTATTACTGAATTTGGCTTTTTCAGCCTGCACAGAAAGCATCAACCTCTAACCCTAGTCCTCAGTCGGAGGTGGATGCAAACAGAGCCTGAGGGCTGGCGCATCCATGGAGCTCCTCTGTAGACCACACCAAGAGTCTCAGGTAGGAGGTCTTCTAGGACTCATCTAAATGTGAGTGCTTCTCTTCTGTTTAGAGCTTCACTTCATGAGAGTTTGTTTCGATTTGTCAAGCCACCTTTGCCAGTCAGTCAGGATCTACGAGAAACTCTCTAGTCTTTGTTGCATGGCTTCTGAAAAGA
Organism: Apteryx rowi; assembly: GCF_003343035.1. Taxonomy (NCBI): domain Eukaryota; kingdom Metazoa; phylum Chordata; class Aves; order Apterygiformes; family Apterygidae; genus Apteryx; species Apteryx rowi. Next base: position 1,386,513 of record NW_020447786.1, read on the forward strand.
CAGTGAAAAAAGGCCTTCCTAAATTTTCTGGCTGACATATAACAAACAGAACTGGTTTTTTTTCATGATGATTTGAATAGATTATGATGACTTAGCATTTTTCTTTGCCATCTCAACAATGGCAGTCCCCAGTAATAGGGACTAGTACAAAATAAAGGAAATATGTTGCCTATCATTTCTATAAACTGATATTGAAGTCTAGGGGGAGAGAGGGGAACACAAAACAAAACTAAGCATGGTTGTGAGAATCAAGGAAACACTGAYTGCCTTCACTGTGCTACTTGAAAGAGTCTTTTGTTAAATACTTAGTGCCTAGGAAGGTTACATCTGGATGAGCAGCCTCCAGATGATAGGTCTACGTACTGCCTGCATTGCAACAGATGTCATCTGATCCTGCAGAGGATGGCCTAGAAGGTTCAGCATATCCAGGAGCACTGAGATTGTTTAGAATTAATATAAAAATGTTAAAYGATCCTTTATCTGAAGCCAGGCTTAGGAAGAACATATTAGCTGTTGATAAGCATGCAAGAATATTAGTCCTCATGGCAAATCAGTTGTACTTCTGCATCATCGTGATTGGGGCTTTTTCCCTCCTGGGGGCACGTCCTTTTTACTCTATCTGCGTCAAATCTGAAGTGATCCTAAAATTCACTCCTCACAAATATTTTCTCCCATTTGCTCAAAAGGCAGTCTTTCCACGAACTTTCCTGGCAACAAAAGAATTCCTTAGAACAGCAGAGGGAAATGTAACAGAAAAACGGGCAGGCGTACAGGCAAAGTTACATCAGCTCTTAAATTCTTCCAAAATTAAATTCACACAAACAATAGTGAGTTAGTTGCCAAGCCCAGGTTCGGAATAATTATCAATAAAAGGGATTCCATGTTGAAAAGAGATACACTGGGGATACACGTCTTTTTTTTTTTTTTTTTTTTTTGCAAAAGCAGACTACTGCACAGTAGTAACGTACAGTAATTGCATTTACACTTTATCTTTACACTTCCTTCTACTAACAGAATATACCATACACACATTTTTGTTGGAGACAGGTGTAAACTGATGTCTCCCTTTTGCTAAGAACAGTCACAGTTAAGTTAAACAGATCACAGTTTGATCACCAATTTACTCATTTATCAGCAGATCTTTGTACATGAAGATGATTGTATAGAAAGTAAAGAAAGGTGTCATTGGCTTGAGGCTACTGAATAAGTAGAACCACTAGTTGCATTATTAAAAGAAGCCATGTCTCTAATTTTTTCCTGCGGCAGGTAAAACTGAAAGCTCTCAAATGTCAAAACGCTAGTGTTAGTGAATGTAGTGCAAGAGACAAAACTCCTAGGGCTGCTACAGGTAAAACAAACTTTAAGGAGGATTCTAACACTTTTGTAATGATGGAATACAACCTTAGGCAATATGAATTCATAATCTCTCAGGACGAAYGGCCTTTAAAAATGCAACAGATTACCCAGTTCACCACTGAAATGAGGTTTGCTCTGGCAGCCTTGCGATGCATATAATACTTACTACAGAACTGCACATTAACATGATACTTGCATTATCTTTGAATTTTTCATTCAGACCTGCTACGCTGTCAATAAAATCATGATGATAATAACTATTGCATTAGTCTGGGCATCTGAGTACATGTCTTTTCTTCTGCCTCCTTCTTTCCTCATTCCTTCTCCATCTAGTTGRTCTGTGCTAGCCAGGCAGAGACCGAAGCAGCTGGAAAGCTGCCTTACCCAGGCGAGTGGGAATTTTTCTGAATTGCACAATGCGCAAAGCAGTGTTGTTGACTCTGCACCCACACACCTCTGGTGACTGCTCCACCTCCAGAGGGCATTAGTGGCGGCAACCTGGAAGTGGGGAGGTGGACACGTGGCACGTAGGAATCAGAAGTCCCAACAACTCACACAACACAGTGGTGGGATGATGCTTTGGAGGATGCAACTGTGGAAGGAGGAGGGGGGAGGAGGAGGAGAAGAGGACTGGGGATGTTTTTGCAATAGGTTTTTATACTGCCCCCCAACTGAGTTGATCTTACCTCTCCACATTTTTTGCACTCTGACCACAACTGTAACAGGCTAATGTATTACCCCAAAATAAAAAGAAATGTTTCACCCAATTAAATTCATGTTATCAAGCAAAGTTTGATTATTCATTTAAGTAAAACCAGTGACAGAGTTTAAAGTAGCCTGGTTAACTGTAACTAAAAGGCATTGCCTTTACTGGATGGATGGTTGACAGCCTGTGTGAAATAGGTTTAACGGTTCTGCCTCAGTTATAAAAGGCAACTGTTCACCTTGCACCGCCACTTGAGCACACAGCACAAATTAGCACTATCTTTGTAAATATCACCATTGCTTTTTATTATTAAATTACTTTTTTTTCCATCTCTCCTCTAAAAGTGAGAAAAATGGGATGAAACCCACACGTTTTATTTTTAAAATGTGTCTTTTACTAAAAGCACAATTTACCCAAATGAAAGCTTATTGCATCTGGTCAAAGAATGTTTATGCCAAATAGCTTGATGAAACTTATGTAACAGCCATGATGTTAAGTCTTCAAAAAATAGTTATAAAGGAACAGATCCTTAATTGAAAGCAGGCTTCTAATAACAGTATTCTTTCAAATAAATGTTTGCTATTAAAATAAGTGGTAAAATAATGCATTTTCTGTGCATATAGATTATAAATTTGATAGGTTTTACTCATTCAATGATGATACTGTAGATTCAGTAGTGATGAATTCACATTTTTGCTTGCATCATTCTATATAAGATGTGGTCACTCCATGGTTTCATCCTCTACTGAAAGAGTTAAAATTAAAACATGCAAAAGATAAAGCAGTTTAAGTTGTGTTCAGTATACTCAGAGTGATATGAAACAAAATCCTAGTATGCCCCTCTRTATCTTATCTTCACTCTTCTGCCAGGAACAATTTAACCAGGCGCTCTCCTGATTTACCACTGTATAATGAATTTTACTCTACTACAGATTTTGGACATTCAAGACTTACTAAATCTTCAGAGGAAAGTCCAGGTCAAAGCCTGTGCAGTGCAGATTTAAAGTTCTTTACTTGGAGTTCTGATTAGCTTTCCTCAGATGCTCATTCACTTATGTGAGGCTTGGACTTTAATGCCATAACTGTAAAGCACAGCTTAACTTGCTTGTGCAGAGCCAGCCATCTCCTGAGGTTTGTCTCGCGACTGCTGGAAACCAATTTGCCTCACTCACTGCAGCTCCTCAGCTCAAACTGGCAAACTAAATGGTCCACATCACAGGATGTCTTTTCTTCTAATGGCTTGTTCATGAGAATAAACTTTTAAGCGCCCTAGGCCCACTTTGTGTGTGTGTGTGTGTGAGTGAGTGGGTGGGCTTTTTTTTTTTTTTCCATGTGTGCTCCAATAATGTGTAGAAAACAAAGAATTTTGACTTTGGTCACCAAAGACATGCAAATTCAGAGAACTTCAAACCCTTCCCCTACGGTGCACCTCAGGGATGAGCAAGCCAAAGTTATTTAGGAAAAGTGACACATGGGAAGGGGCCTTGAATTTTTTAAGAGCTTCCCCCAGTTATCTTTTACTAGTCATGCTTGCCTTACTCCCTAACCACTGATTAGCACACATCGCTGTGTAAAAGCCAGTCAGACCTGGTGACAGGGAAATGGTGAAAACCTTCAGATTAAAGTTACCACCCTCATATTGGAATGTACCAATCAACCTGGACTAAAATCAACCTCAGAGTACTGAAATATTTGACCTTTTTCACTTCTTTTTGACTCAAGTTATAACCTGCACATAAAGCTTAAAATATTAGCATGTGTCTACCCACTTTCCTACTCTGCGCAAGAAGTTCAGGTTTGACTTGACATTGGCTCTTTTCAGCTACGTGTGGAGACAGAAACTGAATCAGTCTCAACTGTGGTGGAGAATTTGGGGAGGAAAAGGTTAGTACAGATACAGTAAAAGATGGCATATGATAATTCAAAATGACAAAAACGGGCGTAAAGTTGCACTGCTCCAAGTTTGAAACATTTGACGCAAATGTTAAAAGGAGATATTTCCATGGTATCTGCATTTAGGAGAGCTATCTCCATGAATATTTCCACCCTTATTTAGTATGTTTTTCATAGTAGAATGACATTATCCCCCTTGGGCCCTCAGTTTTTAATGCTGTATTGAAGGCAGAAGTAAGAGATGATGAATCCCCTTAATGCAAGTAACTTTGCATGGAGACGGCAAGAAACAGATCATCACCAAACAAGCATGTAGGTAAAACAGGATAAATTTTTAACTTTTTTTTTTACTAATGTGATGTTGTATTTTTAACAGAATTTCTGGACTGAGTCTTTCAAACAGCTCTAGCCAGAAAAAGAAAATCTTAAACCCTAGGAAAATCAAACAGTTCACAAGAACAGAGAACTAGAAAAGACCTCTTGGGTCACTGAGTCYTATCCCCTGCCATAAAATACACTGTTATCGYCATGTAATCCCCTTTCACAAATCAATCAGATTCCATATTGAAAGTAATTAGGTTATTGCTCGCAACTTCCAGTGAAAGGCCCTTTTAGAAGCTCAAGTCTTTAATGATTAGAAACCTGCTTCTAATTTTCAACCTAAATTTATTCAGTTTATGTATCAATATATTTATGCTTGTGACAACATTGTCCTTTAGCTCAAATAGCTGTTTTCCTTCCCTGGTGTTTACCCCCCCCCCCAATGTCTTTGCAGGGAACAGTTACAGTCCCTTTCAGCCTGTGTTTTACTCTACTGCACAAGCAAAGTTTTCGTATGGTGTCTGACTTGAATGGATTGTCATTTCCTCTCATGTGCCCATAGCCTCGCTCTGCACCGCTCCCAGGCAGCAGGTACCCCTCCTGGACACAGGTAATCAGAGCTGCTCACTGACCCTGGAGAAGGGCGCCTTGTAGCACTGCTGACACTTCTGTGCCTCCAYGGGAAATACCATACATCTGGGGATCATGTCTGCCATTTTCATCAGTTTGTCAGATCAGAGTCAGCGTGTGATCAACAGGAACTTCTGGGTCCTCCCTCTTCCTACASCATTTCTAACTAAAGAGCAAAGTTTCATGCAACAATGTCCTCCAAGTACCCAATTCTGCATTTTGTGTTTGGTTCTGTTCTTCTAGTTCCTTCTGCATTCATGACGTCTCCCAGATTTTTGTGACCAGTAATATATGTATATTTTTAGCACAGTCCTACTTTTTGCACCACAGGTTCAAAATGAAGCTCATAAATAAAGGCTGGGTCCTAGTAACCTTCTAAGCCTAGATTCTTGCAACAGGTAACCTCATTCCAGGACTGAATCTCCCTCTTCAACACAAGCAGTTGACATCTCCCGTCAGTTAGTTTCTTATCTATGTTATACTTTTTGAACTAATTCCCATCTTCTTCAGCTTAACTAATAATTTCCCATGTGGCACCTTATTACCTACTTTTCTGAAGTCCATAGAGATGAGACCTACTGCATTTCTTTAGTCAAGAGAATCTGTTATCTAAGGGAACAAAACTATCCAGTCAGTCTGCCACAATCAGCCTTTGGCAAACATACATTGCAGTCTGTCCCATCTTTCATTTACCTCAGTGTCTTTGTCCTAGAGGCTTGCATACTGTTGAGCTCATATTAAAATAGGGCAYGTAGTTCCTAGAAGCACTTTTTCCCCTTTCTTAAAGGGGATATTATGTGTACTATATTTACCTTTCTTCTGTTGTAAGGCATATGAAGGTTTAAGCTAGTACATTTTTGATAGGTGTTGTGGGCAAAGAACACAGCCATGGTTATCCCATCTCAGCTGATGGATAGTAACTTCTTAGCTGTAACTAATTTGCCTACTGCAATTTTCTTAAAGTAGTCCTGGGAAGTCCTTTAAAATGTAAGAAAAGTTCAAATACCCCTTTGGATAGGGAAGCTAAGAGCAAATCCAGGGAATTCTTTCTGGAAACCCTAGAAAGAGAGCTTCAGCTGAAGTTTGTGTTTTGTTATTTATTATTTGGGTTACTAATAAAGCCTAGCCCTCAGAAGGGGTAAGTTTGACCTTATAGTGTCATGTTGAATATATTTGAGGCAGTGTAGAAACACCACCTGCTCACACAAAGAAATTCAAAGCCAGCCTGTCCTAAAACATGCCACTGTGCTCTGTTATTGCATATATATCCCCCAGCACAGCATGATCTTGTGTATTATATATATTGCAATTAGACAAAATGGTGTGAGTTAGGAATGAAGTGGCAGCCTTAATTGCTGTTTTCATTTGTTACAAAGTTGTAACTCTAACACTGAGGGTAACTTTAACTTGTTCCCACAGAAAGGAGAGAAAAGTGGATGGAAAAAAGGTGCTTCCTCGCTCTCCTGTGTTGACTTTGTTTTATTTTTTGTGCAAGGGGCCTGGGTGGCAGAAGGGCCTCAATGGGGAAAGCCCACCCTCCCCACAGGCTGCCGGTGGACTGTACATCTCCACACTCCTCCCCATGCCATGTGGCTGCGAGGAGAGCTACTTGTAAGCAAAACCAAAGCAAATGCAGGGCTTGAAAGATTCCCATCCCAGACCCTCAGCTGTGGAGGGTACCAAGTGATGATAAACATGCCCGAAACCCAAAGCTTTTTGCTATAGCTGTTCCCATTTAGGAAAAAATAAATGCATATTAGTGGCAGTGGCAGTGGCAGGAGGGAGCCCAAGGAAAGGGATCTGCCTGGAGGAAAAGGAAAGGTTTTGCTAGGTGTAGAGAGCATACAGAGCATCTTCTCTATAAATCAAGGACAGACTCATAAACAGGATGTGGCTGTTTTATTCAGCTGCTGGTCTTGGTTCTGGAGCCAACATGGCTATATGCTATTTTCCTCCTTAAGGATTTGTGGCTAAGTCACTACCTGAACCTTTGGGCTCATCTCAGTCCTTAACCTGATTGAAATTTGCTTGTCTAAAGATAGAGCAGAGGCCCCAGGATTTGCCCCCCAGTTAATATGGTGACTGATACTGAAACTATGTTTTCCCGCAGAGCGTCTCACAGTGAGCATGTTTCTAAAAGATCTGCATAAAATGTAAACAAGGTAAAAAAGTCAGGTCTGTAACGAGCATTCTCTCTGCAGAAATGATGCTCATGCAGTGATGAGACTCTTCATTCATTTGAGCTCATCTCACTTCATGACATGTATTTCTTCTTATAGTGTAGCTTCTATAAATCCATAGCAGTGTCACAGCACATGCACATTAGACATTAGCTGCAATTGAATGCGAATGTTGTCATTTAACAAAGAGCAGAATAAGCTTTGGATAAAAAAATGATTTAATGGGATTAGAAAGAACTACAGATACTCTTTGTGATTTTTATGGTTGCACATTGTGTCAAGAGTTTGGTAATTTATAAAACTTCTTGATAGAAATATATGAATATACCAGTCAAAGTAATAATTAATTCCCTTGAGAAAATACTCATTAAAAAAAATCTGTGACAAAAAAGAAAATTCTAAGAAGCTAGGAGATCACAATGTAAGCTAGCTGCCAATTAAGCCTTCATGGGGTTGAGAAAGGAAAATGAAGGCAACAATATAGCTTTCTGACTGGGGATTTGATCTTCAAGATAACCTCTGAATTGCAATGTTTCACTTACTCAAAGCTCTGCTGAAATACATCCTAGCTGATTATGCCATAATACTGTACATTTATCCTCACATGTAAGGAAGTATTCTATTGCTCATAAATCCAGTTAGTTATGAAAGGTAGGCAATAGCACCCTTTGCAGAAGTGGGTCTTCAAGGAATGATAGAAATTTCTTTTTTTTTTTTTTCTCCCTATTGTATATTTGAAGAATATCACTTTGCTGTAAATATGGGCCCATCTATTCCGTGGTGCAGTGCATTTAGCTATGTAGCACCAAACATTTGCAGGACAGGTGAGGATGGCACTATGTGAAAATGCTGTGGAGCCTGTGTTGGGCAGAGCAGGACTATGGTCTAAGAATAAATCGTCTAATAAGAATATTTAGTTTGACAGACTATTTAAAAATATTCACTAATAGCCATATTCACAACAGCCACTCTGCCTGCAGAGTGCCAACACTGCCTTCTCCACTCTGTAGAAAGCAGAGGTTTCCATGGCACAGCCCAGAAGATGCCTGTGACACCTAAGATATGGGGGCCACCTCAGTCAGCCAGGTCAGTAGCTGCAGTTTGTACTACCATAGAGTACAAGGAAACTTCCATGAAATTAAAGAACTTGTTCTAAAAAATGGTGTGTTCAGAGAACTGCTATAGCATCTTGGTGGTCTGAAATTTCTGTGTATTTGTAAAAAATAAATTAAATCAAATAGTGATTTTTTAAAGAAAGTGAAAGTTTTCACAAATGTTTCACAGACATAGGCTAATATAACTTAAAAGCCTTCCTACAATAGAAACCAATTTTGCAACCTTCACTCACACTGAATAATATTTCTTCACAAATGATTTTCCCCAATGTCTAATCGCTGTGATTTATGAGCCTGGTGAATCACGTGGGAGGTGGGGGGGATTCAAGAAGCTACCCCCAAAACTCTCCACCCATCTCCCCTACTGAGGTTACCTCAGAAGTATCTAAATGGCTGTATTCTCCCTTCCTCAACTGTTGCAGTTCATTGCCCAGTTTACTCATTTAAGCTGCTGTTGACTGAAATTTTACCTTAATCTACTGGGATGCGACTCGCGATTTAGCCGAGATGGGTGAGGGGCTCACTAGGAAGCACAGTCTTGTTTCTACTGTCAGTTACTCTAGTACAAATTGCAGTCAGGAGAGTCAGAACAAGGTAGGAGTGGTCTAGACACAATGCGAAACATGGGCTTTTGCTATTAAATATGTGTTTAAAATTACACAAAACCAAACAYTGCAAATATCTTGCCAACAGGCTAGACGCTTTCATATCACAGGGCAGAAACCCACACGCCAGGTTGGCTAACTGCAGGGGGAACTCTTTTTCCATCCATTTGTTTTTAACTTTGCTACTATCTTTGGAAACAAAATACACACAACCAGTGGAATCAGCTGGATATTGCTGTAGCTGCAAGTTTATTTTGCTTGTGTCGCTGCATTTTGAAGCCACCACATTGTTTTCCCCAGAAGCCCTCAAGCTGCAATGGGGTATGCCCTGTCCTGCTACCTAGTGCATATGYGTGCATGAGGTACAAGGATACTCCCAGCTGAGCTGATTTTTGACACATTGAAGTCAATACAAAGATTCTAGCTACTAAGTACCAGGATCTGATGTTTTGCTTATGTATGGGATGACTTTGCCATTTTTTGGTAACCACATAGGAACTGGCAGGATTTTATTCTTCATATTTATTTGTCTTTTATATGGAATTATTTTCCCCCTTCAAAAGTAGAGCACAATTTATGACAATGAGAGCTGAGTATGTTACATAGTAATAAAGGTAAGCACTAACAGAATAAAGCTGTCTAAGGGGTGCTATAAATGTATCTCATTAATTTGTATGCAAAATATATTTTGGACTCTGCTCAATGTATCGCAGGTGAAGGCTGTGAGGGAGCCAGAAATGATGCTGTGCTTTCTGGGTCCCTGAAGCAACGCTGGCCTGATCCTGGACTCAGTCTGAGACTAAGCATCATCATAACCATTGGAGATCCCAGTAGCTCCACTTTATACCACAGACAGCAGCTGGTGCAGAAAGAGCATCACTGGCTTGAATGAAAAGATGAGGTAACTACAGATCCAGCTACTTTCCCCATCTCAGCAGCACAAAGAGATTGATATCTTGCTCACTTGCTCTAGATCCAACACTTTGTTTTTCCAGGTACACCTACCAGGTGCATCAAACCTTCATTTCCATTATATTGTGTGGGTGTTGAGGGTCATCATCATCAAGGGGAAGGAAACTTTTTGTTAGTTACTAGGATTAATGTCACTGATACAATACTACAGTTTATTTTACRTCAGACGCTACTTAGATGGCCACTGGTATTATAAGTTTCACATTATCTTAAACCTCCGTGAGGTGACCAAAACATTCAGGACTCTCATTTCTCCTCTGTGAGGCTCTGAGGCTGACTCAGAGCCAAAACCATTCATCAGTACTTTGGAATATCTCAGTCACATCCCTGAGAGATGTACCCACTACAATAGCAATGCTTACATTGTATTTCAGATAATGTATGTGAGTGCTGCACAGAGGTGAAAATGGCAGAGACTGGGCCCTTCTGCTACTGTTCTCTTTTTTCCCAAAAAAGTTAAGCTTCCTTTTTTCCAAAAGAACAAAAATGTGAAATATTAATCCCCTGTTTATGTTACAAAACTGTTAATTTTGTTTAGACATAAACTACATACCCACACACAGGCTCACACACACATACACATTTTGGACTAAATCCCACATGGGAGTTACGGCTGAGCAGTTGTACAGTCACATGAAAGCCAGCTGAAAGTATCCATTGAGTTTGCAGAGGATTCCCCAGAGGATACCTCGGCAGTTCTGTTGTTACGGTTCAAGGAGAATTGGCTGTTCCACAGCTACGGTGTCATACTCGATTCTCCCAAGTGAGGGTGCCTAAGGGTGACTTACTGTTGCTGCTTCCTAACTGGAATAGCAATAGTATTTTTTTCAACTGTAGCTCATGCACCGACTGACTCACAAACACAGGCATGATATTCTGGCTCAAGTTTTCTGACACACGTGCACGCACTTCAACACACTTACATAAAGACAGGCATTTTGTAAGAACTTCTGTGTTCACACTGACGGGAGAGATCACTGTGCATGTGAATGCACACAGCATATGGAAATACAGTACTTGCCACACTAAAGGAAATTATGTCACTCCTTTGCTGAATTCTCTGTGTTATTAAATCAAATTCATCATCACTAAAAAGTTAGCTTAAAAATGAGAGAAGTACAGGTTGCAATGTTCAATGTTCTGTAGCATATCAAGGGAATGCAAGCATGTCCCTTACCTGGAAATGATGTCACAGCCAAACATCTGTCTTGTGAGAAGCTTTTTGGTCTGTCGATGGGTAAGACATAGGCCAGAAAGTACCATAGTCCAGTTCTCACTGTGCTTAAATAATTTTCACATGGTTCTTCTCCCCTCCGTCATGGAGTTCTGAAAAAATCACAAGAAATGTAAAGAAAAGCATGTTGGGTTTGTGTGGAAAATGTGTTAGTGCYTTATTCTAATTACGCGCAGATTATTTTAGGGTTCCAGAATATTTGAGAATTAAATCCCTAGATCTTAAATATTGACAAAAAAAATGGACAAACAAACAAAAAAGCATTATCCAGATTTTCTATCCAGGCATTTGATTACAGAGCAAACAGCCCCAGTAAAAACACAGATTCAATGACTTTTGCCGCTGAGTGCAGGACTTTGCATTTCCCCTCTGATGGAGTTGAAACTTACGTAAAATCACACAGCGACACAAGACCTTACATAATTCTGTTGGAAGAAGTTCACGTGTTTTCATTGTTAGCACAGAATAAGTCAGACTCACGTACTGTTGTTTGACAAACTCAGGGACCACAAGTATGCTGATTTTCATTTGTGAATTATAGCCATACAAGGGCATTAGGGAGTTCTAGGGTAAATATTGCAATGTTTTTATGATGTAAATGCATTCTAATCCTTGTAAATGTCTCAATTTAGAAGAAAAGATATAAATAAAGGGTTAAAAATAATGGCCAATGGATGAGCAGCCGCCTGACTAATCCAAGCAACCAGGAGAGGAAAAGAGTAGAAATGGCATTCATCTGTAGGTTTTTCTTCTTGGGAATTATCTCTAGTCATCACCTAGTCATGAGACAAGTTTTTGCCATAATTACAAACCCAACCCACTCTGCCTGGGCATAGTCCACGGAGCAGGGCACTGGAAACCATGGTTAAAAATGATGAAAAAAAAGTGTGCTAAAAGACAAAAAGATTTGTTCATGAAAAATATTGGAGATGCAGCTCATTCAGCACCAGGAAAGCAGTTCTGGAAATTATGATTGGATTATGTGCCAGTTCCCATGCTATCAGAATCAGAGTGCCTAAAATACAGTTTCATTATAGGAAAGTCTGACTAAATACACAGACACTGACAAAATTCCCCAGTGTAAAATCCATAAAGGCTGGTTTCTGGCAAAGAACTGGTTTGGTGCTCTGGCTGACAACCCGACTGGTTCTGTGCAGAGCTTTTCCCCTCTTTGCCAGCCTGGGGAGAAAGCTCCGTGTTTCARTATTCCCACTGTGTCTTGCAAAGATAGCACCTTCTAGGTTATCCAGGCTTCTCTCTTCTTATACACCTATGAAAGAGAAGTATCAAATTCCCAGGCCACCAGCACTTGGGTGTATCGTGTTACCAAGTATTACTCATCTCACTCGGTACTCAGGCCCAGCCTCTGCCTATTGCCTCCACCCATAGCTCAGAAGGGACTTTGGGTATCCCGCTGCACAGCAAGGAGGCAATATGGTATTCCCCCCGGTGACCTTGCTGGCCCCTAGGGAATGATGTTGTGACTGCCCTGCCACATCTTGCTGGCTCACAGGCATCATGGAGCAGCAGGAAGGTGGGAGAGCACCTCTTCTGCAGCCCCTTCCCATTCTCTCCACCATGCTCACCATCTCCATCATCGATTTCACTTAATCAGCTCAGCATCTGCTCCTCTGGCATTACTCCCCACCTCCCAGGCTCCCATTTCCTTAATATATACCCTTGAATTCCCTGCCTTCACCCTGTCCCATCTCTCCCTATCCACCAAGCACCTAGTACCATTCTCAGCAGAGCTGCTGGTGAAGCAGCAGCTCTCCTGCCCTGGTACCCTCCCTTGACAGCTCAGAGCTTGGTGCTCCAGGCTCCACCTCAGGATCCCATTCACCCAGCTGCCTTCTTCCCCTTTTCCCCAGCTGCCCCCATCACCTCTCTTAGGCCTTACTGTGACAACAGGTTTCCTGTCAACATATCGCTTTCCCCTGGTGCTCAGCAGAGGATTGTTCCCCCCAAGCTCTGTTTGCTCCTTCTAACCTGTGGGGACTATAGGAAACTATTGATGGGAATCCTTGAAAGCTGGCAGCCTTGGATAAAGGGAATGACAGTCCCCACTCCCGAAATCTTTTAACAATGAAAGAGGGGGGAAAAAAGAACATAAAAACAAGTAAAACTCCAGTGATGCAGCTGGGCCCCACTCCTCAATCATAAGGGCTAGCAACCAATTCTCACTAGCTGCCAGGGCACACTTCCTGGCTGTTTTAGGCTGCTTCCTATTTCCAAGAAACCTAACCCACTGCCATGGCCTTCAGCACAGAATGGTAAGCAAAATGTGAATATAGCTGGGGAGAGATAAGGACAGGCAACAGCTGCATCAAACAACACACTGCTGCATGGAAGTGAGTAACTAATAGGTGTAGACTGATAGACTAGTGAATTGGCTGGGTTATACGGGGCTGAGGTGATACATCCTGGATGCAAAGGAGTCCTGGGTTTTCACCCTGTCAAGATTCCCTGGTGATGGACTATTTTATTTCTGTGCCCTTGCCCACACTTCTCAGGTCCTGGGTGAGTTAAATGGTTTGTCATAAAGTGGTCTTTATTCTGTGCCTGATTATGACAAGATATGCCACAGCAAAGGTCAGCGGTCTGGGAGAACATCCACGAACTCTGCATGTAAAGTCTCTCCCAGTAATAAAGTGTTCTGGGCAGAGAAGTCCAAGAGAGGCTGCGACAATACATCAGATGAATGTCTTAGAACAGACTTGCCCCATCAATAGCCATAAACCAGCTAAACCTCAGATATCTACCTTCTCTTCCACCTCCTATGCTTGGGACTATATGGGTCTTTGCCGCAGAATGATGAAGCACTGGCCAGCGAGGCAGCAAGCATCAAACATTCAAGGATGAACACAGAGGTGCACGCTGCCTCTGAGTGCTGCAAGGTGCTATGGGACCGATTCTGACAGCATTACAAGAATGAGATGTATGAAGAGGAGGAAACGGAGATGGGTCTGGCAGATCATTACTGTTGTTTCTTCACAAAGGTAGAGGATTTAAAGTGCCTGTTGGGTCAGGCCATACTACCTGAGGCACACTAGCTCTTAGCTAGCATGCTGAAGTGGGGAGGTGGTACCTGTATGGGGCATCTGTGGAAGAGTTGATCATCAAATTTCATGGGTTTCCACTTAAGCCAATAATACTAGCACCCCAATTATGTGCTGAAGGTATGAGCACTGCTTGTGCGGTACTAATTACACAGACCTCAATGTGTGCCACCTAATATTATTGTTCTTGCAGTGCACAACTAGAAAGCGGAATGCCACAGCATTAACAAGCCTTTGATCTTTCCACTTGATTATATATCTACTCCTTATTGCTCTATATGAGCTGCAACAGTTACTGTTGATTGTTATTTACTCTCCCTGGCTCCATCCTTGTCAAGGCAGAAGAACAAAAGAACCTCAGCTTGGTTTGTGCTGTTTTCTTTCTTTCATTTTATTTCTTTACAATGGCAAGAATAATAATCTGGAGAAAGGAAACCACGTCTCTCTTCCTTTTCTTTTTCTGCTCCTGCCCTCATGTACCACCCTCAAGTACCTTCTGTAATTGGTTGTGTTGGCATAAACTCTTCATATTCCTCTGAAAAGTCACAGGGAAATGAAGCTGCTGGTCTGGTCACTATCCTACGCAATCTGCTTCAGATAAAATCTTGGAGTTTTGCATCCTCTTTTGCATAATGGATTTCACAGCATGAAGAGACATTCTTTCCTAAATGTTTCTCTTTTCTTGTCTCTCACTAAGCACCAGAACACCATTAATGTCAATGGTACAAAATAGTCACCGACCCTTTGGAGACAACTACATAGCTCACACACTTAACCTTTATAAAATCTCTAATTGAGGGTGGTCATCATGCAGATTAGAGAATCCCAGGCAAGGATGAGCTACAAAGTCAAGCTACAAACCTTTACGCGAGATGTCTTGGTTTATCCCTTGGCATACAATATGGTGAGCCTGAGATTATCTTAAGAGTCATGGCTCTAAAGACAATGAAACAAATAGTGAGCTAATCAGAAAATATGTATTTTCAAATAACTCACTAGCTAATAGATAATCATAGATTTGTTCACTGACTTTCTTAAAATCTGGCATATCTTGAATTAGGATGAGCTACATTCTGATTTGTTTTGACTTGTTCTTTATTCTGAGGTAACTTTATAAAAATATATATATATATAGACATAGTTGTCCTCCAGCTATAGAGCCCAGCAAACTAGCTTTTGAATTCTTTTTCTTACACACTTCAGTATTAACGATATTACACAAGAAGGATAGGGACTGCCAACTCTTGCAATTACAGTTGCTGATATATTTCATAGAAAAATCCTATTTTCAGTTGTTGTTTCAAAACTAAACCATTCCAGATAAATGCTGGGATGAAATCACATTGAATTCATTTTAGAAAATTTCTCATGACACTGTTAAGCTATAGCTGATGATGAGGCTAGAAAATGTATGTATATTTGCATATGTATGCATATTTGGGCATATTTTCTGATTCTTTCTCTCTTTTTTTTTTTTTTGGACGCTCTACTAATCCCTATGTTTCTGAGCTGCACTAAGATTTTGGTAGAGGAAGGTGGCTTGGTGTTAGGAATGTGCTTTTTCCTGTTTTTATAGGAACTGGGGTTAATGGCTGTGGATGAAGGGAGGGAAGCTGAATGGGGTTTTGAGTCAGGGCCTAGCTGAGCAAGTAAAATAGAGCTAYGAGTCAGATGGGAGGAGACTGGGACTGGCTGGACCCAGAAACTGTGTTAGGAACAGTAGGAGAGGGAAGGCAAGATCACAGGGGATATTAGACTGTATATTACATTTGTGCATACGTTGCGTCGTCAGACTTGGGAAGGATTTGGGGTGTCTGTGACAAGGATCCAAGCTTTCCAGAGCTAGTATCTGAACATGAGGAAAAACTTTTTCACTGTGAGGGTGACAGAGCACTGGAACAGGTTGCCCAGAGAGGTTGTGGAGTCTCCTTCTCCGGAGATATTCAAAACCCGCCTGGATGCAATCCTGTGCAATGTGTTCTAGGTGACCCTGCTTGAGCAGGGGGGTTGGACTAGATGATCTCCAGAGGTCCCTTCCAACCTCAGCAATTCTGTGATTCTGTGATTCTGTGATTCCATCTGAACATGAGTATATGGCAGAATTACCTCCTCCTGTCATACAGCCTGATATGGTCTTTAACCACATGATTTCCTGTTGTTTTTTTCATCAAGCCCCTGCCTCATTCAGTGCACAGAGTGGATGTTGTTCATCTGCTTCATTCTCATTATTCAGTGTAATGGCCCTACATCCTATTTACTGCTCACTATTCAAACCCTGTTCCAAAGATAGAATAATTAATTTCCTCATGGGCTGTTCCTCATGGGCACTCATCATTACAGTACTTCATAAATAGTAATTCATTCATTTTCACAACACTCATGTGAGAGGCGGGTTGGTGTTATTCCCATTTTTCAAAAGGGGAACTGAGGCAAGGAGACTTTAGCTAAGGCCCCCATTTACACTAATTATGGATGGCCAAGCTAAGTCACCTACATCCAGGTTTGTCAGAGTGCTTAGCATTGCACAGCCGTGCGTGTGGTCAATGAGTGGCTCCACTATAGTTGTGAGCGACTGGCACTTGGGAAGGCAGACTGCCATAGTGTCAAGTCACACCCTCTCAAAACGTAATAGGGGACCACATACGAAAAGCCTGGCCTCAGATTTTCCCACAGAACTGCAGACGAGGAAGAGGCAGGGACAGACCCCTCTATGGATGACAACATTCAAATCTTTTGACTAGGAGGCCCTCCTTCTCTTTTTGCATACTTTTCCCTAATCTTCTAACCTTGCACCAAAGTAAATGTTAGTCCTTCTCTGCTACGTTTCCCGACTGATCCTCAAACAAATCCATCCACATCAAACTGAAGATAAGCAATAAGGGGAGATCAAATTAGTTATTTTAGTTATTCCTACATACTGAATGTCTTACTGTGTGATATTAGCCTTTAAAACTTTCCCTGTGTGTACTATCCTATATTTTCAAAAAGGCAATCTGAGAAACCCCACAGAAGTCCCACTGTGATGGGTCAACAGCAGGACTGAAATCTTTAGATTCACAGCACTGACCTCTGCCAGCCAAACTAGAAGAACAAATGGTAATGCTGTCCTGTACGTGCACCAGTGCAAAGGGGAATGAGACGCTTTGCGGGAGGTTTCGTGGGTCTGTAAGGGATGAGCCCAGAGCCTGGGGGTCCAGCTGGGTCTGGAGATAAGCAAAGATCTGTCCTCCCCCCCTCCAAACTGCGCTGCTCCAATCTTCACCCTGTGACCCCCTTGGCCCAGAGTTCCTCCATCCCATGGCCGTGATACCAGTCCCAGCTTCCCTGCTCCACCAGGCAGTTTAAGTTTGCTGGATTTCTCATCCACCTCCTGCTTTCTGCCCATCTCAGTCCCAGCACCAGTTTCTCATCCCCTTGCTCCTCATCATGGTCTCAGTCCTCCTCCCACTCCATGACACAGTAAGATAAAAAGCTCTTCTTCCAGGCCCAACTCCCTTGGCCTGTCATGCACGTGCTTCTTGCCAAGGCAGTATCATAGTCTTTCTTCCACGCTTTAAATCACCAACATCTAATCTCAGGTTTCTGTCTCCGATCTTCTGCAGTCCTGCATCCCATGCCTAGACGCGTGCAACCACAACATTTGGGAGCAGCAGTGGCTCAACRCCTGCAGCCCAGGGCTGGAGCATGCTTGGTGCAGACAGAGCCTTTGGAGAATGCAGCTGCCAAATTCCTGAGAAGTATCTACTGAACTTGAGCAAATGCAACTATTTTAAAGGCTTAAGACGTGGCCAAATTTGGACTGCTTTTCACAGTCACATTCTTGACAGGAGGGTGGGTCCTCTTCTATGCCAAACGTAATGTCYATGCTCCATAGAGTTAATCAATTAAATGGTTTCAAAGACATTTTTGATGTGAGCAAAGTAATATATCTTCTATAATCTTGTTCCTGGAAATCACCAAACTATTTTTGCTAAAATTTCAAAACAACAAATAAATCAAAGTGAGGCAGTCATCCAGCATGGGGAATTTTAGAAGAACACTTAAAGTCTGGCACAGTTATATGCAGCTGAAGAAAGAATTTTATAATGGGAAGTGTCAAGCATTAACTATAGGTGGCACTTCCAACTCCGCCTATAATACAGATTGGATTAGATGCCTGGTTTTGTTCCCAGGGCATTCTGGATTAAATCAACTGACTCACAGTGGACTAGGAAGAAGTTTGTATTTTTCTCAGGTTAATACATTTGTATGGCATTTTTGTCCTCAAAAGAAAAAAAAATCACATCATTTATCTAGAAGATTTATTTATTTATTGGTATTGGCGAGAAATGCGTAATTTGCTGACAATATGGAATGGATGATTATGGCAACCCATTTTATGAGAGGCTTATAAAAGAGAAGCTTAATAATAAAATGTTAACAATTATAATTTAAAAATGAGTCAGCTACAAAGAAAATAAGACAAAGGCAAAAGGAAAAATGAAAAACCTTTCAGAGCAAAATGTTTTATTTCCATTTATTTCGAATGCTTTGCAGATGTGTGTGGGGCAAGTAGGAGGCTAATATAYCTCGCTTTAGCAGTACTAATTGTTTGCATTATCACAATAATCAAATGCAACCATATTAATCTCTGTGGTTATTAACTTGATTTTTACACATTAAGATTTAGATTTAATCCCCTGGGACCATCTATTAATGCTTTTAAAGTTGAAGGGTTTCAACAGTTTTAAGGGTTTTTTTCCCCTCTTTTAGCTGCAGGCAGTAAAATTTGAACGTGTGTGGAGTTTTGTATTTTGCATTCCTGTGGGATTTTCAGAGACACTGCTGTCAAGGACCATGAATCATGTTAATACATAGCAACCTCTACAGCTATTAAAACGTCTGCAATAATGTGATTATTTTAAAACGGAAAAACTAATATCATATGTATTACTTGAAGATCAACCTTTTTTTTTTTTTTAGAGTCCTTGGAAAGGACTGCTTTTGGGAGGGGGGAACGGAAATGTTAGTGGGAGTTGCTAGAATGTGAAATGTCTAATCTACTGAGAAGAGAAACTTCAGTTCCTTTTACAGAACACATCCTTACTGAGTTTATAGTCAATGAAGCATAAAAATGGCAAAAAATAAAAAAAGGCGCAGGATCAATAAGCATGAAAAGCTATTTTATTTTTGTATAGCCAAGTTGTAGTTACACTGACCTGCTGGAGAGTATCCAGTTTTATGTTTTTATGGCCACAGAACGACGACACCCAAGCAGAAAACTGGGCATGGGTGTATTTCTATGAGATGTCAACGTGGAATTTAGTGCTAGTATGGAAAAATGCCACAAATTGGTTAAAAACTCAATTTTCAAGGCGGATTTACTAAATAACACAATTTACAAGTTATATAAACAAGAAAATATAGTAAAGTGACCCCAGGAAAGGAAATAAGAAAATGTCTTGGAGTGTGTTATAGCTCTACTCTTTAAATATTAACTCCAAAGACAGTAACAGTAAGATACTGTTTTGAAGAGAAAAAATATAGTTCCTCAGATCATGCATTTCTATTGTAGCTGAGCATACATGTCTATGTTGCCTTTTCCTGAGTAAATTCTCCTTTGGTCACCTGTGTCACTGGGCAGTCTTTAGGCAGCCACCTCTTGACTTAACATCTCCAAGAGGGTTCAAAGTTATGAGAACCTCTGCAGTCCTTCTGCCTTTATTATAGCTGTGTTTCTGGATGTATGTGTTTCCTTTTCCTCTGTTAAGTATTCTAATAACTCCGATTATTCAAGAGTATAGAGGTCCATTCCTCACTCACTACAGAAGGCAAAGAGTTGCCTATCCCAAACAACAACTAAAAGACACTGTGGGTAAGATCTACTTGGGGAATTGCCCTTCCTCATGTTCATAATTTATAATACAGCTCAGAAATTTACTATACAGCTTTGTTATATAATTTATTCCATTTCACTGAGGATTCACTGAATCTGGATTACCTCCCTAGGACCTGAGCCCTAGTGAGAGTGAATGGAGAAGACTACTGCTTAACCAATACAACATTCACATGTAATCATTTTAATGGGTAGGAATTCAGCTAGTGCCAAGTGGTTGAGTGGTATTTTATAAGGTGTTAAACAGGTCAAAAACATGAAGCTGTGGTCTTTCAATACACAAGTGGCCAAATATGATGTGGTATATTTTATCAGATACTCGGAAGAGCTCCCTCAGAAAAGAAAGGGCTCAAGYGCCCTTGTTTAAGGTCGGGTGATTTCCAGTGGCCTCAGACAAGCATTTTAGCAAGCTGATTATTGGCACCACACCAAATAATTTTAGATTATGGAATATAGGGGCACCATTAGCATTGTTCTAAATTGCACTTTCTGTTTTGTAAAATCAAAAAGGAAATTTCATGGGAAAAGAAGTCTCGCATTCATGCAACATTAATGTTTAGGGAATAATGTGGTGTTTTGCCATGTTAAAAGAATTATTACAAACCTTCATTGAGAAGCTCTAGAGATCTCRTGCTTTGTAAAAGAGACTTGATAATTGGATGTGCAGGCGGGGGAGGGAGATGTATCTGGAGGGTATCACTTTTGGTGACAGCAATGAGCCTATTTTTGTTCTTGCGAAAAAGTACCCCAATCTGGCCAAATTCAAAGCCTTTGAAAAAGCAGAGAGGCTGGTTGCTTCAGGTCCGTGTCATGMAAGTAACTGGACTTCAAGGCAGAGTGGCTCATTCCCGGGCTCTCTGTGCTCCCCTAGCTGAAGAAAGAATATCACAAAGTCAAGTATGCACAGACATAAATGCTTGGGGAAGGCAAACTAAGTTTGTACATGCCACTTTTAAGGAGTTTATTCTTTTACTTACATGGCTCTTTTGCTATATTATCCGAGCGCCCCAGAAATCTTTACAAATATCCATAAATAGGGGCCAATTCATATCTTCCAGTTCTACACAGGGAGGTACTYTCTCCTGTGTTGGGCTCGACTTACCAAAGCACAGCTGAGGAAGCTGAGCCGAAGTGGCTGCCCCTAGGACTGCTGGAGAGGTCATCCTAAGGGTCCATAGTCCTGAAGGTGAGAGCTGAGGCCAGGGGCCCTTGCGTGCGAAGCAGGAGAGCAGGCAGCAGGAGGGGGAACGTGCCCATCCCTGGCCCCAGCAGCCCCCCGAGAGGGGCCACGCTGCTGCCACCCGTCGCGGCTTTCCCGCGAGCCTCTGCCTGGGAACAATGGAGCTGAGCTGCTGGAGCCGGGCTGCAGGGCCGCGGCAGCCCACCCATCCGCCGGATCTCTCCAGGGGCAGACCCTGCGGCCTCCACTGCACGGAGCCAACCGCAAGTCTTCTCTTGCCCCCTGCAAGCCTGGCAGGGAATCTCAGCAGAAGGAGCCTCCGAGGGATTTCTTCCCAAAAGCTCACCTTCCACAGCCTTTTTTTTTTTTTTTTTTTTTTCTC
>NW_020447786.1:1408075-1415575 GCF_003343035.1 Apteryx rowi
ACGTGTGTGAGAGGCTGTGAGCATTTGTGCATGGACCACTGCTAGATTTTACAGCAGATGCTTTTATCCTTGGAACTGAAGCTGCCACATATTTCGATATACCTGCTTATTTTATAAAGCTAGAGGTCTGGGCAAAGGAACTAAGACTCTTAACTCCACTGAAGTACCTTGGAGAGCTTGTCTGAGGGACAGACAGCAAAAGGAAACAGAAAACATAAACATGTGAATGTCACATCTGTGTTTTCACTTTACAGAGTGTTTTACATGTGTGAAGATACCTCATTGTCTTGCAAAAGCAAGAACTTTGCGGTTGAAACTGATGACAGAAATTAAGACAACTTAAAAGGAAAAGCCCAGCTATAGAAATGAATTTGAAAGAAAAAAAGGTTATGCCAACATTTTCCTGAATGATGCCAGAGATGTTTGCTAAAGAATAGGTGTTGACAGAGAAGAAACACAACCCTTTAATAAAAGAGGTGGGCAGGCAGACATATGAACTGCTGAAATTTCAGCGTTTCAGAGTCCTGTGGGTAGAGAGCATTGGAACACAGGAAAAAACAAGTAGAAAAGATCTTAGGAAATAGTCCCCTTTTAAAAATTTTGATCATTTTAGATGTCATTTCATTTGAGAAAAGAAAAATATATATATATATGCATGTATATATAAAGGTATAGGAATTGAAAAGGAAAAAAGAAGACAGAAAAAAAAGAACAAAAAGGCACATTAGTGCTTTGGTTAGGCTTCCCTTTCAGATATCCTCTGCACTATGTCATAATAAATCTTGCATCTTGCTTTTCAGCTGAGGTCTCGGCTGCAACATGCTTTGGTTGCTTTGTTTCAGAGCACTGTTTGCATGGAATTTGGGAGTTCTCTAAGCAGCTGCAACAGCAGAGTAATATTTCCTCACAAAAGCATGATCAAACAACACACTTTCAGGGCGGAGGTATCAGGGAATCATTGCTTTGGGTAGCTGTGGCTCCCTGAGTCTGACAGCCTCTTGACAGTTACTAATATCTGCAGAGTTAACGTGCGTAGTCTGATTGGAAGGTTTGTGATGTGCTTTTGATTTCCTGCCTCAGAAATGCACTTTGGCCAGAAAAAAGAAGCGAGCTGTATGAAATTGTTACCTATGTAGCCAATTTACACTGTATAATGGGCTACTAACATTCAGGAGGAGGTTCTTGCTTACTGGTTATTCAATTGCTGTGTGAATATGAGTAAAAATTGTAATTATTTTTGAGGAATGTGAATTCAGTGTGATTCCATCCTCATCAAGGCTTTGCAAAGGGTGCAAATTTCCACAAACTGTGCTTTATTTGTATTTCTCTTAGCTACTTCTTTCAATGCTTTATTCTCTAGGGGTCATGTCATTGTCTTCTGAAATCTTGAAAGATCTTGCTTACCTTTTGAAAAGAGTGTTTTTATAAAATGCACAATTTAAGAAATTACAATTAATCAAGTCACCTTATTCTTCCAGAGCAGTAAATTAGTTATGATCATTTCTGTTTATTTTTCTCTTTCAATCTCCTATATATACAAATAATGGAAAGAGACAACATTAAATTAAGAAAAAAATATCATTCAGCCTTCATTCAGAGAGTGTGAGATTTGAGACATCTTAATAGATGACCCTGCATTCTCATGTTTTATACTGTATAACATCCTTTTCAGTGATCAAAGTCTTATTTCTATGTTGGAATTGTCTTCAGACTATGCTTTTTTTGAAATTTTGCTGACCAAAGAGACAAAAGATTTTAAGGTAGTTGTCAGAATATTTTCCTGTAATGCTAGTTCTTAATCTTAAGTCCTTGGTTCTGCAGCAGGATACAGGCAGGTGGACAATTTTGCCTGGAGTCTCCAAGTACGCAAGGCGCTTTGCACAGCTACAGATGTCCAGCTGCCTGCCTATCCCTGTCTGACCGGGGCTTCCTTTAAAAATAAATGTGAACTAACATTTATGTAATCTAGAGTTTTGTTTCTGTTGCAAGTGGGGAAGAAAAAGAGGTCACATTTCCACAAAAATCTAACTGTGTCTATATGGTATTGTGCAGTACAAATTGACTGGGTGTAATTTCCCTCATTTATTTTGAGGCTTGACCAGGCCAAAATACTTGTTTCCATTGATGACAGTAAGACTGTTCGTATGCATATGATCTTATAAAGGCTGCAGAATGTCTTCCAAATGCTYTATGGAAGACTGTATTTCTCATATGAGGGCCAAATCCTCCTATCTGGTGTAATGTTTACTCTCTGGCTGCTCTAGGAGGGAGCAGAATTAGCTTACAATAACAACTGGAAGACTTTCATGTAGGTTCTTTGAGACAAAAAGATATTTTGCAACTTACTGTTGATTCTGGCATCCTGACAATGTGTTCTAGGTTGTAAAATGTCACTAAAATCCATTGAAATAATTATGATGATGATGAATTTCAGTCCTAGAGAGAAATGAATAATGGAGAATACGTAGCACTGACCAACTTTTAAACTCACTAACTCCACATCTAGATTTCTCCCTATTAAAAGAAAAGACATTTAAGCAAGCGATTCTTCTTTTTAACGGTCCAAGCCCTCAGAACATTGTCTTTACAGATACACTTCAGAGCTCAGCTAAAAGATCATATTGCTTTAAAACGGGCATACTAAAAGCAAGCTGCCTGGAGGAGAATTTGTAAGCACAATTATGTTTGCTATAGAGTTGCTAGGTCAGTGGGCAGTATACRATGCACCCATCTTTCTAGGAGCAGTAGGATTTCCTGCTGTTTTTTTCAGTAGTGACCTAGAAGGAGGTTAATGATTCCAAAGAATGACTTTTCCCTTAGGGAAAATTTAATCYTCTGACCTTTTTCTCTATCTGTCCATTCCTTTTAAGTCACAGACCCCCTTCATTTAGCTTACATCAAGCTGTTTTATTTTCTTCAAAAATATGGTTGAAGTGATTGCTTTTGCTTTCATTTAACCCTTGAACTGGATGCATTTCCAAACGAAATCATTGCCCAGAATATGGGATTTCTTGTAAGCATTTCTTTCAGATTTCTATATTTGTCTTAAATGTGATTGTCAACCCTCAGGATCACTTTGACAACTGACTAACTTTGAAAATGCATGCCTTTAATGTACTCTTGCAATCATCTCAGAGAGTTGCTTTAGAAAAAGAACATGACAGGAATAAAGCAGCTATTGGATTTTTTGAGTTCTATCAAAATGCTGATGGAACTAGAGTACTACAGAAGGAAATTTTATTTAAAATATGTTCACCAAGACCATCATGCCATTTTTGGATTAAATTTGAGCTCATAAATATATCAACATTTGCTCAGCCAAACTGTTGGAGTGTTTTACTTTGTTTGAACTGTGCAGACACTACTGAATCAAATTTGTTGTCAGAATAGTACAAAATAAAATTGTAATTACTTTATTACTCTCMAAGGTGTTGACTCCCAGGCACAAGGAGTTCTTGAGGGTAACTGGAAACAGAAACTGCCTTGTGCTCGAAGCTGTCAACTTCCTTTTGCTCTGCAGCAGCCATTGTTTTTGTCTGTATTGCATTACACACGGTTATTG
This sequence comes from Apteryx rowi, assembly GCF_003343035.1. Lineage (NCBI taxonomy): Eukaryota > Metazoa > Chordata > Aves > Apterygiformes > Apterygidae > Apteryx > Apteryx rowi. The sequence continues at coordinate 1,411,638 of NW_020447786.1, forward strand.
CCAACATAATAATTCATGAATATTCCTTCATTTTCAGAATTATAATTAATGCTTGGTTTTGACATTATGACAAACTAGTGTGACGCAGCAGCAGAAAGGTTCAGACCCCAGAACAAAGGAATTGCCATATTGGAGCAGACCAGTGGTCCATCCAGCCCGGGCTCTTTCTGCCTCTCACACTGGCCAATGCCTGAGGCTGCAGAGCAAGGCATAACCCCCCCCCGCCCCCAACACACCTAATTGCAGTACTATACCACAGAGGGAAATTTCTTTTCGACCCCAGCTGGTGATCAGCTTATGCCCTGAAATATGAGGATTGATAGTGCTTATAATTTTTATTCTAGCCAGTGTGGCTGCAGATGCTATACTTAATCAAATAAATGTCTAATACTTTGGTAAAGCTAAGTAAGGGCTAAATACTCCCCTCTCTTGGGAGAAATCCTGAGGAAGGAGAAAGTGCTGAGAAATTCCACAAGGAGAATCACATCGAGTTCCCACTGCTTTCTCCCCTCTCCGGGGATTACAGTTAGCATGCTTGCGGAGAGGCTGGCAGGGCTGGGAAGGACTTCAAGCAGCGCAGTCCTGGGCTTCGCAGGGGAACCGGGGTCCAAGCCTGCCTGCTCATTGCTCTCGTGTCCCTCAGCCCTCGTCGGGAGTGCAGTGCAGTCTGAAAAGTGGGAGGTAGGGCGACCTGTAGCAGCAGTTAACTCCTACTCGCGTCTCTGTCTGAAAAAGCAACGGTTTTAGAAGGGAAACCACGCTGCCTCGAATGGCTATTTCTCAGGTCTTCCTTTGCAACCTGAGATGCCCTTTCACTAAACCTGCTTATCAGTGGCTACGCGGTGTTTGTGTGAAGGAACAGCTGGGGCRTCTAAAGGAATAGGGGGACATGACAGAGAGTTAGGCTTTCTCCTTTCATTTGCTTTTGCTTTTATTTTCTAATCTTTTATACCTTCCTTTTTTTGTACTGAAGAATAGCAATTGCCCCAAAGCAGTTTTTCTCAATACTATGCAACAGCCATAAATTCCACAATTTAACTATATATTCTAATGAAAAAAAGCATCTCCATATATTCATTTAAAAGTGCTTCCCACTGATTTTTGTGAGGTGAAACAGAATAGACAGGAACACCTGAGCTCTTTTGTAAAAACTGACATTTTATGCGGTCCTAAAACTCCTCATCCTCTTCATGCTTCTAAATTAAAAGATCTCCTCTTTTAAATCTGTCTTCTAACTCAGCTCATCTCCTGTTTCATTAATTATGTTTACTGTGTTTCTCTGTATGTTTTCTTAGTTTGCTGTGTCTTGTCTAAAATTCAGTGACTAGAATACAACAGAATATCAAAGAATGCAGCTTTTACTCATGAAATCACATAGTAATATTTTATGCTTAACCAGCTTTTCTCATTTTAATGTAGCTGAGCACCTTGTTTGCCTTTGTATGTTTTATAAGCTACTGCAATATGCTGGACAGCATTTTTCAGTGAATGATGCCTAGATTTTCCTGTGCTAATTAATAGCCATCAGTTCTTGAAAATATTTTCCAGTGTGCACTCCTTGACATTACTGTTTAATTTTACATGTCATCATGTCACCATTTCATCTTAGTTCACTGGTTTGTTCTGGAATTTCTTCCAGTTTTGCCTAAATTTGGTTAACATAATGAGGGGCCAAATACTCTCAAGAATTTTCCTGTTTAAGACAACGGGCATTAGGTCTAAATATCAGAAAGCAAGCTGYGACTATTGTACTGAAAACAAATTTAACCATCTTTATTTTAGAACCTTTTTTTCAAGATTGTTAATGAATATGTTGAAGAAAAACATCTTTATTGCTGCTATTGATCCCAGGGGCAATTCAGAGTTAACCTTTTTCTCTGCTCCAACTGATCACTGATTCTTCTGTATTACTTATAGAAAGGGATCTTGTCCAGTGAGCTAACCACAGCTCTGGAACCTAGATGCTCATGAACTGAAATCCTGGTTTTGACTCAGCTTTCTTTTACAATTATAGGTAAGTTATTTAACCTCTAATATAACCAACTCATCAGGAAGTTGTGATAATTTGTTAGTGCTTATAAAATGCTTTGAAGGGAAAAAATTCTAACTGTTCTGATGTTTCAGGTTTTGTTTCCCATCTTTTATGCAGTTTTTGCACCATAAGAGGACTTTATTCTGGAGTTACTCTGTTTTTTTTCTAAGAATTTCTTGTGAGAGACATTATCATAAGCCTCTGGAAACACTAAAGAAATTGTATCTTCTGGTTCTTCTTTTTCTATTACTTAATTAATGCTTTCCTGTAGTTCTAARAGAGCAGAGAGAATTTAGGTAGAAGAATTGCAGCTTTTCCTTGCTGTGTGCTTAAGTAAATTATTTTTAGTGATTCTCCAAATAGTTTCCTAGTACTAAAGTAATACTTACCGGTTTATAATTCCCAGGATCATCATTAGCACCTTTTTAAGAGATGGGTACAACCTTGGCCACTCTCCAGTCCTCTGGTACGGTAGCTGTTTTTAATGATAAATTACATATTTTTGTCAGCAGCTCACTTGCGTTGGTCCTCGGTTCCTTTAGAAGTCTCAGATGAATACCATCTGGTCCTACTGATTGATTGCAATTTAATTCCCTGAGTTGTTCCATCACCTTTTTTGATATTCCTATTTCTGATGGCATCTCACTTTCAACACCTAAAAAGAATAAACCCTGTGTAGTATGCCATCCTCTTTGTTAAATAACTGTGCAAAGAAACTATTTGGCTTTTTTTTTTTTGTATTTCTGATTGTCTAATGCAGCTAAGCATAAGGAAAAAGAAACTGACAACAAATACCATTTTCTTTTATAAACATTTTATTACCAAACACCCCCCCCCAAAAAAAAAAAAAACCCAAAAAACTAAAGATGTGTCTGAGGTTTGTTAGAAGATGAGAGTGTCAGAAGCCCAGGATTTCAAGTTCATTTGTATTTTCTATTAATTAAAAGTTATATTTTCCAGCACTGAGTCAGAGTGGATTGCTGTGGAAAAACTGCCAAGGGAAGTATATATAATATTTGGGGAATTTCAGTGTTATTTTCTATGACAGAGCAGAAGACTAAAGATGTCTTTATATTACCTATAGTACTAGAACATAGAACAGACAAACAAGCAAATAAAGAAAAACAAAACTATTACTATACTTAGATGACAACAGAGCAAGAAAGAAAAGTATCATAATTAGTGTCAACTGGTAGGATATTTCTCAACTCTGCATATTTCTCTGTGCACCTGTCCACTCTTCCCACATACATATACAAATCTCTCCACTGTCTGTTTTTATTATTTGCAGCGCTTTCTATCTATTTTACACTGTTAGCTCCTCAGGCAGGGACCTTGTCTTTTTCTATGTCCCTAATGTTATATACATGCCAGTCAAACTGTTTAAATTATAACAACTGAGCCTTTTTTACAAATGTTAAGTTCAAATCAAAGGTAATAATTAGTTTAAAACAGCCCTCAGAAGCAGTCCCAGAAAAAGTGACCTTTTAAGCTACAACTGAACTAGCCAACTTTATTGTGTCTGGAGGTCAAGGCTCCTATTTCACATGACTTCAGGGTCTTTACGTGCATGCTACCCCACAGTAAACCACACAGAAATTTATGATTGAGTAGACTTAGCACTTTGGCCATCTATTGAGGAGTAGTAGCAAGGTTCAGTTCAACCTATCTGTTACAAAAGTAATCCAGAACCAGACTCAGGAATGTAATGGCAAATTCCTAAAAGATAAGAGATGAGATTAAAATATGACAAAAAATAATTAGAAGACTGGCTAATACAGTGCGAGAGCATTGGGCTATTTTTAAGTGGGTTGGACCCTACAATTACAACTTTGTCACCACAGTTTGAAATCTATTAAAGGGATTTATGCTTTGCAGCTGACATTTAAAATTAAGGATTTACTGG
>NW_020447786.1:1421578-1422790 GCF_003343035.1 Apteryx rowi
GCAAAATTGCGTTTCATTCGCTTAAAGCAACTCTTTCCAGGAGTTCCCTTTTCAAAGTCTTCCTGTTGACTTCAGTGAGCTTTAGAGCAGGCTTTAGCATTTTTTTTTTTTTTTTTTTAACTCTCCAGATATTTTAAAAGGGAATAAAGGGTGCCTTGAATTTACTGCTTTACCTGCTGCTGTAGTCTGTATCTAGTTTACTGAAGTTTGTGCAGTTTAGTAGTGCTTTTGTTTGGCATCTCGTGAAGAACAAACGTGCTGCTCTTCACTTACCTTTTAAAAATGATACCACAATGAGAGTTCTGTTGATTGTGCACACATTTATATTCTGAGCTTCCCAGGGAGGATTTATTTACATGCACATAGGAGTTTCAGAGCCAGTAGGAGAGCGACAATTAGCCATATTTGCAAAAAGATGCTGGGAAACTTTAACTGAAGGGTAGTCTTAGACCTCCAAATATTTAAGTGCAGATGAACAAATGCGCAGAATTAATTGGCAAACAGTATATTGTTCTTCTGTTAGACATTAGGAATGTTTTGCTCATAGTTATTTGTTAGAGGCATTACAGAAAGGTTTGTTTCAAATATCTTCCTGTAAACATCACACTTAATTTAAAACAAAAGATACAGCTTCCATTTTACGTGTAGGTATGGGCTTACCCTTCCTTCTGTACCAGTAGCTTAAGAGTCCCTAAAACGGGAAAACAGCAACATTGTACGATTCAGATGGAGTAGCTTGGATTTGCTGACAATAAACTACTGATGTAAGAAAACTGCTTAATGTTCAGGATAGAGATGAAACACATTTCTTTACAGTATCTTATTTACTATTTTTCAACTAAAAGCAGGTAGTAGATCAATCATCATCTGTAATTATTGCTGCAGTAATTACCTTTGGGGAGTAGATTATCATTCTTGGTGGCCTTTATTCAAATATCCTCTTGATTTTCCCTATTTTATTTTTCTTGAATCATGTCCATTTTTGAGTGGATTAATAGTAAATTCTGAAACAGCTTGATTGTAAGATTTCCGAAAGGGCTAACAATATGAATCGTCTGAGAAGTATAAAGATACTTGTAGAGACATAGCATTTAAATTCATTGATAAGAGTCTTCCCATCAGATATTACATCTTCATTTTTAGTGAAGAAACAAAAGCTATAAGTAGTGTTGCAAGATTTTCAACTGTGACTAAAATGCAACATTTACTTAA
>NW_020447786.1:1422815-1552815 GCF_003343035.1 Apteryx rowi
TTAAGTCGGTACAAAATATAGTTCTACAGTTTAAAAATAAACAGTATTTCAAATTGCTTCTCTGAAAAACTATTCTTTGAATTTATGTAAATGAGTTTTTAAACTCATGAGTGCTGTTTCACATCTAAATAAAATATGGAGTTACACATTACATTTCCAATTTGTCATGTACTTATCTTCCCCCCAGAAAGGGTTGCTATAAGAGATATTTTTGATATGTCTGTCACTTTTGATAACTTAATTTGAAACTTATATCTTTGGGGAATAGTGATACAAGGCAGGTAAATACATTAAAACAAAATGACAATTGAATTTTTTTATATTGAACGCATGAAACTAATGTTCATCTGAAATAGTGGGTGTTAAGAAGTCGCTAATGACTAAATTTCATCTATTTTTTGAAAATATACTTCTTTTGAATTACCCTGGCTTCTGTTTACATTTCTTTCCTTTTTCTTTTTTGCTCTTTTTTTCTCCTGCTTTGGTTTGCTGCCAACTTTGGTCTGACTGTCCCCCAGCTCTTGCTGATGATTACATCTCAGGTTTGGACTTAGGAAAGAAAAAAGGCACGGCCAACGTTAGATACGCCGTCCACAATTTAAAAATAATAAAAACATCTATCCAAGAAAAAAAAAAATCCTAATTACTGTCTGTGAAAAGCACTGTTTCCTAAGAATATTCTACAGGGCTGTGGCAAAAAAAAAGACTGAAAGAAAGAAAATTACTTTTTTTAACATTTTAATTTGAATATTTTACATGGCTTTAGGAAGGAGGAAGAAAAGTTCAACTGCCAGGTTCTTTTAGGTAGAGGAAGGATCAGTTGCGTCAGACTCATCGGTCCTGACCTATATTTCATTTTGCTCATTAATTTATTCCATTTCCTTGGCTAGTTTCTGCAAAAAATCTCTATTATATGTCATTTATCTGATCAAAACTGCCTAATACATACATTTGGCGGAGAGGAGGGGGAACGGGAGAAAAGCAGGTGGAGGAAGATAAGTCAGAGATATGATACCCATATTTAAAGCCCCCAAAGAGCCACTCTGCAAATGAAGGACGTTGAAGAACGGCAATTGGTATGACTCTCTTAACCTGGAATACCTAAGGGCAACACCATTCCCTAAGTAAAACCATACTGGAGACCCCCYGAGATGAGAAAGCAAAGGGAGGGGGGAAGAGCAGCGCATTTGCATCTTGTTTAACTTGGCTATTTGAATAGCAAACCCTTTTTGTGTCTTGGCATGCTTTGTAGATATCACACTTAGGTTACTAACACCCCCCCCACACACACACACACACACACCCTTTTTTGGTTTATGGGTTTTTAGTTTTGGGAGGGCTTGAGGATTTTCTTTTGCCCTTACTAATGGCTTTTGATGAGAAGTTATTCATTTAGAAACAAATCAAAGTTATGAAAGTAGAGTCGCTTGTGAAGAAAAGCAGATATTCTTTATACAGATCTGAATGAAAATGCAGTCCTACTAAATTTTAAACCTACATTTCTCTAAACTAAAGTCAGGTTATATTCATTATGTTAAAGTCACTCATGAAAAATCACTGAAATCGTAGGTGTTAGATAAGCCATCACAAAGAGCGTAGCATAGCCCCACACATTTAATAGACACACTGATCTCTGAAAGTAACCTTTTTTTAAACTTTCTGATTTTGGTGTTGCTTCCAAGTAAATTTTTGTTTGCTGGAATTTTGTGTCCTGCATTTGCCTGTGGTAATAAAATTACTGAATGTTTAGTTCCTAGAAAGATGAGAAGGAAAAATTTATCTACTGTACTGCATATCTGTGTTCTGCTTAAAACAGACTTGATTTGAAATATTTGGCAAGCCCAGAGCATTTCTTAAAGTTGTGCCCTCTTTTTAAGGAAACCTAAGTACCCATTCCGTCGTGGCTGAATTTTAACTGCAACTCAATTTATGCAAGAGTGTTGGTGGACTGAGTAAATGTAGCTGTGTTTTAATGTGACTTGTTTTCTCATCATAAATTTAAAGCTAAAGGATGTTTCTCGTACAGAGATGCAGATGGTATGGTGTAGTTCTATGAAAGGTAGACTAGTAGTGGATTAAAACAAAAAACTAACTTAATAGCAATGACAGTTCAGAGAAAAATTGACATTCAGATCCCCTTCAAACAGTAGCCTTTACATTTCTGTGCATCTGTCAACTAGTTGAATGTTTATTCTCAGCCCCCAGCCCTTCCCGGCCTCTGAATTACATGGACTAGACTCTAAAGTCGTTAGATTGTCTGCTGATTAGACTATAATCAATCCAGCATAAACAAAAACAGCAATTAGTATTGGCATAATTTCTGTGAACTTGACTTAAAGTTCCAGTGTGACTGGTCCAAAGAATTTTTTCTGAACGGACTGGTTTCAGGAACTCTGTTATTTTGGCATCATCATCTTATAGGGAGGGAACAAAAAATTCATAAGATTCCATTTGGCCTGAAAAGCAAAAACATCTGCTTGATGCATGAGTGGATTGCTGGCTTGCATTTGGCCATCCAAAAAAGGGTAAAAATTAAGATATTGAACATAAAAGCATACATGAAAAAAAACAAATTACAAAGAGAATTTAAGATTAGCATCTTTTTATAATGCAGGGTATTTATAGTGTTCTTTTTCTGACATGCCCCTGCTCCTTTACACATTAAAAAAAAAAAAACATAACAACAAAAATGTCCCTAACCTTTAGTAATTTTCATTGACACTGGCAATGGGTAATGGTATTGACCGACTTGATTAGCTTTAGGGTTGCAGTAATGCTACCCTTTCGCTTTTGGGGCCAGCGTGAGTTTTATTGACCATCACCATCTATTTCCTAAGGGCAGGTACTATTAGGAGTGAGCATTGTAGATTTAAACAGTTACTGGTTGAACTGCTAGTTTTCATACAGGTAAAATCTTAGTGGCAAAGATATATTAAGAGGTTTAAAATTACTATGTGTTTGGTTTGATTTGGTTTGGTTTTCCCTAGTTGCTGTTAACTTTCCCTAGTTGCTGTTAACTTGTGTAACAAGGGAAGCTGTCAGTATGGAGGCACTTTCCTAAGGTGTGTAGGATAATGTTATCCACCATGATCTAAGATGTCTTGAAAGGCTTTATATTGCTCTGTAATTCATTCTGTCCAGCATACARCTGGTTTAATAGCTCTCATTTCTTTGTTATGAAACACATGATTCAGTATTTAGAAACTCACACATTCTGAAAAGTCTTTCTCTTAAATATCTGTAAATGAGAAAGGATCTAGAAGAACTCTTAGCATTTTATGCAAACCATATAAATTCAGTGTTTTTCTCTGTAAAACTGAAAATAAGCTAGTTGGGGCTGACTTTGTAAATTGACTAAAATATAGTATAAATACTGATACCTTATTTAGGACAGACCTCTTAACATCTTTTCCCAGATGTATTTTAAGGTTTCTGTTGGTTCCTGTGGAGCTGTCTGAGGTCAAAATCAATCCCAGTTCGGGGTTGGTAAAAGCAGTATTTCAGTTAATTCAGAACCATGTAATATATATGTATGTACATATTTTTTCCCTAAAGGGACAACATGTAACTCTGGGAAGAACTGGGCGTGTGTTATTTGGTGTTGTGAAAATGTACCTGTCTGCTTCCAAATATATTTTGCAATGTTGTTACTACAAAGCACTAAAGTTTCTAAGTTGCTCTCTTTGTAATAGCCAGATAGTGCAAGGGAAGCTTTTAAATACTTCTAAATCATTATGCAAGACTTGGCTTAGATTCTGACAAAAGATGAATGTGTGAAAACCAAGAGAGCTAGTAATGTTTGTTTTTGTTTTAACTTTAATTTTAGACAACTTGGGTTTTTAGCATGCACTATATTTCACCTCAAGTATGAGTAATTATGCTAGATTAGCAGTTATTAGAGATGAAAGAAATTCTGTTGGATGTGATCCTCCTAAATTTCAGTAGCTTTAGTTTTAGCCAGGATAATGATCAAGGAGTAGTTAGTCATATGCCTAGGGACTATACTGTAGCAAAAAAGATAGGGCTGATCTTGGGGGTATCACAACACATTATAATTAACGCTTTCATTCAGCCTTTCTACTTCACAAAAATTCTTCTTTCTGTTCTGTTCATGTCAGTGAGACTGCTAAAAATTCCCCTGTTCCAATGGAAAGACATTTAAAGCAGGACCACTGTCCTCCAGTATTTAGAATATTAGTTAACACTGGTTACACTTCTTTTTTCCACCTTCATGTTCCTTTAGTTTCAAACACTTTTTTTCACTATACTGCATAGTTACTAGGGTTTTTCCCCCCTCTTTTTTTTCTATATTTAGTCTATTTTATCTGTGTTCTTCTAGTATGTGTGTGTTTCAGTCTTGTAGATTTTCCTTTAGCTAGAGCGATCCTGTGCATCATATACAGCAACTTTTCTTTGTACACTTGAATCTGTATAATGTGTACTCAAAAGGATTGTAGGATTGTTACTTATTCATCATGGCCAATTGAATTTTAGATTCTGGGGAGAATGTGTTTCGTTTGGGGTTTTTTTGGTCTTTTCCATCATGGGAGCAAGCCAGAGAGGTGCTTTCTGAGTAATTGATTTATCTGATACTTTCATTTTTAATATAGATACAATTACGTACAATGTTTATTTTTAAGGTTATGATTTTTAGTCCTTCAAACTCTTTTTAAAGTCACTTACATATCTGTTGACATAGTAACTTTTCTTCCCCCCTTCTTTTCATTAATGTGATAGGGGCCTTCTATGATTCTTTAAAAATCAAGTATCAGGAACTAGTTAACTTTCTTATAAATTTGGAAGTACTAGGTATTAGTCAGACAGCCTCGTTCATGACTGAGGCAGACACCTTCATGCCCTAAAGACAAATGAACAACATGGTGATAGTGAGAGTATCAGCATTTTCCCTTCTTCCCGAACCCTGTTTTCAGAGAGCTTACTTATGCAAGATAATAGCCTGGAATAGGAATTTTGTCCTCCTTACCAAAAGGGAGCACAAAATACCACTCGAAGTTTCTCATACAGACACAGTTCCACACAAGCGCAGGAAGCAAAGTTGCTTTAAGTTTAAATGTCCTGGTTAACTTCACAWTAGATGGCTTTTGTATATAATCCTTGAAGCTTGTTATGCACTATTATTAGGTTTTATTTTGCTGGGAAAAGATATTTCAGATTATGAATCTCAGATAATTGATTTTTAAGTTTGATTTTTTTCGTTCTTCATGTCTTTTGGTAACCTATCAAGTTCAACTTCTATTATTGACTCATTAACTTCTTGAAAGGAACTTTAAAAATAAAACCAAAAGAACTACTGTGTTGCTGGACCAGATGATGTGATGTTGTGAGGCAATGTCCTTGGGAAGCCTAGGCTGTGCTTTGGTCAACAAAAYTTTCTCTGGCACTGAATTATGATGGCCTTTTTTTTTTTTTTTTTTCCCCCGAGTCAATAGAATTTCTAACTTTGATAGTGGCAGTAGGAAGGGGGAGGGGAAGGGGGGAGTTAATTATTCTCCACCTCCAAACAATAGAATTGCAAGGAAGGAACTTTCTGATTCACTGGTTCCAGGACAACAGGATGTCAAGATGCATGCCTGATGTAACGTTTTTCACTCTGAAGATGGGTGGAGGAAAGGGAGTACTACTGGCCTGTGCGCGTAACTGCTGGGAAGGGATTGGATTATATGGTTATAAAGAGCTAGAGCATAGGAAAAGATTTTGTGATTTCTAGTGAAACTGTTGAGTAGAAGACTTACCAGTCAAATACAAATATAAATCAAGGAAGGAGGGGCCGAAAGCTCAGAAAGCTAGGTCCAGAAAAGGGCTCGTGTGTTGCAGGGCATGAGTATTGCAGTGCTTGATCTTCAGGTGGCTGGTTGCCTAGCAGAATAATGATCTTGCATTTGGTGCTTCATTTCTTCATATAATTCATGGGTAGGTTAGGCGTTTATGAATGCGACTGTTGAGTAGGAACTACCTCAAGAACACAGTATGAAATACTTGTGAAGAATAATGTGTCTTAGCTCCTCCTGTGTTCTAGACATAGGTACCTAACTTTGTGCAATAGGGTATCTTATAGTCAGCTGTCACCAGTCTGATGCTGCTTTTGGAGATAGGTGGGAGGTCCTTTCCTCCCCAGTGAAAGGATTTAAAGGGTCGTGGTGCTGCTGTTCCTCTCCCAAAGTTAGTTTGCTCTGCTAGGATGTGAGAGATGGGGGTTCTGTTTTCTGCTCTGTCTAAGGATATTTGAACCCATATCTCACAGGGAAGTACGTCAGTCACTACTACAGCAGCATATTATGGTGAGAGTGTGTGGCCCTTTTTACTTTTGCAGATGATGTTCCACTCTTCAAAAGTATACTTAAGTGTTCGCTGGGCAAGAGAGTGAGAAAGCATGCTCACACACAAGACTCGTGGCGCTAATGGTTTTAGTACCAGTGGAGAAAGGGGAGACCTGGGTTCTGGTCTGCTAAGTATTTAATGTAATCTATTTCTTGATGAATTATTTCACTGAAACTAGAACTGAAATCCAGGTTTGCCTCTTCCCAGGTGAGTGTCCTAACCACAAGGATATGGTGTCATGCTAATTCTCCATCTTTCTAGCTTAATGAATATTGTAGGTGAGGTAGGACAGCTTCAGCAGCAATGAATGAGTGTGCCTCAAGTCTGAGGGAAGGTACTCTTTCCTAGGAAACCCATGACACCAGTACAAATCCTCCTGATAGAGAAAATGTTGAGCTTGTGCCACCCACATCCTKGGTGAGTGATCTAACCAGTGGATATGGGCAAGAAGTGGAAAGAAAGATGTATTTCAACATACACATTTTCTGCTAGTATACTGTAATGACCAGGCGAGGGTATGAAAGCTCTGAAGAACAGCTGTAAAACTGAATCCAAAGCCAGGGCAGGCAGGAGGATGTTTAGTCTTTTACTAGCCAGCTGCAGTGGTCTTGGATTGATTTCAGCATTGAGCTGCACAGCACCGAGAAAGCCTGGGTGATAAAACCACAGGTGTTACCTGAGCTGAGTGGCGTCTGAGCAGAACTTCTGACAACTTGGATGCAGGATCACTTCGCTAGTTTTTGGGCTCTTGAGCTCCTTTGTCGTTAGGTCAACAGATCATGTTGRGTGTTGTTCTAGACAGAAAGTCATCTAGAACAGAGAAGAGAGTTTGAGGGATCAAGAAGAAATGTATAAAACCATGGTACACAGTAGATACAGCTCTCTGGTAAACCAAGGATAATTTTAATTGAAAGGAGGTGTTTTTGACTGAGGTAAATGTGTGTCGTTAGGTAATAGAGCCAAGGAATGAAGCCATRTTTTTATTTTGGCATTGGAATGGTGTCAAATGTCCCCAACTCCTAAAATTAAGCACCTTATTTTAAGCACATAAATAAATGGCTTAACTTTCAGAGGTAGTAGACATCTACAGTAGCCTTCACTGTAGGTCCTTATATCCCTTCCTTACATCTCCTGTCTTCAGATGTGAGGGTTTAAAAACATTGGTTGTCTGGAGATTCTGTGATCCGTATATCAGATTGATTCAAATTGCTCTCTCTTGCTGAGCTCAGGTTTTTGTGGACAATGTTTAATTAATTTCCTATTTTCTAAGCATAATTGAAAAAAAAACAAGTCTGTAGGAATAGCAGAAATTCTTGGTTATGTACCTCTGAGGGAGCTTAGTTGATACAGATCTTCAATGTTTTGGGAGGAATCTGTACTCTGAAAGTGCTCCTGTTGAGTACTGGATTTGGTAATTAGGCTTAAAATTTATCTTAGCCTCCTGACTTTTTCCTCAAATGGACTGGATGTCCATGGTGACATTGTCAAAAATGGAGACAGGGTGCTCACTTGGAAACAGGGTACTCACTTAGAGACAGGGAGGATAGCTAAAAGTCCTGATCCCAGGACTAAGATTTGACTCCCAGAGTGACTCCCTCCTGCTTTGCTGAGTCTCACCATGGTCCTGAATTTGACCCAGAGGACCATTATTATTTATTGGATTGCATAATAGAGAATCTTAGGGATGTCTAGAACTTGCTTGAGGTTTATAAAAAGCTTTGAGATTCTTTGGAGAAAAGTACTTCGTAAAACATTGCCATTATTAGTTTATTTTAAACAATCAAAATAYGTAGATGTGTCCTAAGCTTGTCACAAGATAATGATTAGGGAGACAGATTAGCATTCTGAGCAGGGTTAATTCATCTATTGGTTCAGCTATCCAGAAAACAATATCCCCCATCCCCAGCCTTGGGGATTCAGAAGAATTCTCCCTCTGTTGCAGGAAGGAGAGTCTTCTGCCTTTTCTGCACAGTGTTGTGTAAAGTTGGACATCTTTGGGCTGTCACATTTGGATACTGTCATCCATGATATCAGGGGTTGAAAGAATATCCAAAGGATTCCTTAAGCATAATTTTCTTCCAATTAAGTATATTTATTACTTTTATGTTTATGTGCTGCCTAGGAAAATACTTCTATTTTAGCATAAGAATAATATTTTCCAACAACTACAGTCTAATTGGGAGCTCCTAATTCAGTCTTTCTACAAGAATAACATTAGCGGGGGGGGAAACCAAGCTCAGTGTTGGAATAAACTAAAGAGAGGAGTAAAAAACATGAATGCTATGAGGGGTTTTGTCTTCTTGAAAAAGCAAATGCTGGAAAAATGCTTTATATAATAAGAATCTTCTAAGGCAAATAATCAACATAATCAACAAGATTTCCAAGTATTACTTTAAGAAAATACTGCTACAATGCAGTGTGTAAAACAAAAAAAAAAAAGGGGGGGGTATGTCACAGCACAAAGGAAAACAAATCAGAAACACAAATATTCATGTATATGATTAATAGGGTTTATACACAGGGCTAATTTTCAATAGAGTTTTAGAATGTAGATGTTTGAAATGCTAATTTGCAGTTGTATTTCTTTCCCAGCTCTTCTCACACTAAACTCATTGGGTGCATACACATTTGGGAGTCAAACTAGTAATCAAGTTTCTGGCTAATAGCTGATAGATGTATATTGGTATTGGGTGATGCTGTTCAGAAAATTAGACTTTCTTCATGGTTCTGACCTTTTATGAATGCTAGCTGTCTTAAAGGACATTATGAAGCAGCCTGAAATGTTTGTTGACTTCCAGGAGTCATGCATGCTACTGTTCACATGTGTGGCGTAGCTGGGTGTGAAAACATGCGTTTGCATGTATTGGCAAGAAGAGTTTAACAGATGAGCCTTTCTTAGAGTACTGGTGGTACGCTAAGAAGTACCTAGGGAGAGAAGAAAGCAGGGAAAGGTGTAGCCTTAGCAGATGAGACATTAGCATGTGATCCTCCTGCATTTAATGCTTCTCTGTAACTTCCTTAATTTCAGTTTTGTATCCTGACTGCACCGTTATGGAGATGTATTTCCAGAGCATGTTATTGCGAAGTGTGAAATGTCTTCAAAATCTGTTGAATTTAATAGAGTTAGAGGATGCTTGGCACCTTCTGTAACTGGCCCTTAAATTTGCCTTCTGCTATGTGATTATCTAATCATACTTAATAGCTACATGTAGATGGTGGCAGTATGAATGTCCTCTTGATTTTTATGTGGACATGAGGAGGAAGGAGAGGAAAAGTAGAAAGATGCTTCCAGAAATTACAGTAATTTGTAGGTACTGAAATAATGGCACACAGGTTTTATTTCTGTTCTGTCTGGGTAACTCAGTAAATTGTGTATTGATTATGCTAATACATCTAGTGTCTCTATTACTTGTCTGCAGGTATTATTCAAACATGTAGATAGAAGATGCACTTGGCAAAGTTACCATCCTAAGAAAAAGGCTTTTGTGCAAGATGGCTTTAAATTGAATTACTAATTGTATGCTAATGGCAATTTATAGATTAAGTATTGAGTTATAGGAAATGCAAAGTGCAAGTTAAAAATACATATTGTAATCTTGCTATCACCAACAATCTTAGTTGCTATATTAGGTTTATTTTCACATCTCTCAAGAAATATGTTTTAGGAAGGGATAAATCAATAGCAATCTATTTTTATAGTTTATTTTGGGATATGTGGTTTTTCCTGCTTTGTTTAACAAACTGAAAGAAGGCTCAGACATTTGGAGCAGTGTTTTTTTGTTTTATGCTTTAATTTATTAACCCACCTAGACTAGAAGAAAATAGACTTTTTTCAGTTATATTTTGCTTTTATTTTATTATATTTTGTTATAGCTCTGAAGCCATAAATTTTAGCCAGAGTTCTGCAAAAGGATTCCCTTTCAGTGAAAATGCCCCTTTTCACATTTCTAATTTTATCTATTTCTTTTCCATATGAGGTTTTTCCCAAGCATAAACCAGAAATGACTGGTGCTCTTCCTTAGGGTGCTAACGCTACAGATTAACTCTTCAGTGAAGGGGAAGCCTAGTCAGTCAGCGGAATATGAATGAGGTTTTGCAAGTTAGGAAATCTGCATATGTTTTTTACGAACTTTGTAAAATCTCCCTCCTTTATACGCCCGCCATGTGTCCCAGGACAAGAATCTAGGCAAAAGGGGTGAAATCTTCATTGGTCAGCAGGTGCTGCTGTAGAGCAGTCAAGAGATTAACTATTTTTAGGACCTCTATATCAATATTCCCACAGGTTTTCTTCATTGGATTGTCCTTCATGGTACTATTTGGATTTTTTGTTGTTTTTGTTTAAAAGCAGGGGTTGGTCTCAATGTTAACATTCACCAGCCTGGGCATGAGAGATGCTCTGAACTGAAACCAGGGTTTGCCTTGGACACTGACTGTCTGTACCAAAACTGAAGTATCCTAACCTTTTGCACAGCTACAACTTCTGTTTAGAGATGCATTTCTGCAGTAAAAATTTAAAAACTGGTATGTGTCCAAACCACAGGCTCTTATAATGGGAGATAGAATTGACATGCTGGAATCCTGTTTTCCCATGTTGAGATTTTCTTTAAAAAAAACACTCTCAAGAAGTGTGGTGCTACAGTTGTGGTGATCGGGTCTTTTTTAGAAATTTTACTTTTTGGATTTCTTGTTTGCTTTGTTTTTCAAAAGTTGCACTGGGAAAATATGTAGTAGGGAATTGACGATTTGTTGTTCTATGGAGCAGATAAGTCAACCAAGAAATATTTATACATCTAATAAAACAGTTTACCTGTGGTCAAAAACACATAATTGTACAGACAAGGAATATTGTTACTTTCCTGACAATGTTATTTCAAATGTATCTAGAGGTACTATTTAGCCATAACATCGCTTATTCATGGTCTGGCTTCATAAGCAATTGTTCTTATTTCTGGAGGCCTCTCCTTTTATTAGTATTCCATGACTTTTGTTATCTAGAAATTATCTTATCTTATGCTAGGATGTGGTAAATATGCTACTGAAGATGACACCCTCATGCACGATTACAGTCCTAGAGTATCAGTAATTTTGAAGCTTGAATTAATAATAATAGCACATGCATGCACTGTTTTATCTGCATATCATCCTTGTATTGTTGTATTTCATGCTAGTGTGACAGGAACTTCTCTGGTCAGCAAAATGTAAAGCATCTAATTACGTAGGTTTTGTTTAACTTTGCCTTCCTTTCATGAAAGGAAATGGTATAGTTAATGTTTGGGGAAGTTAATGTTGAAGTTGGCTAAATATCACACTACCTTTTATAGTCAGATGAGTTTAACAGTGACCTGATAGCTGAAAAAACACCAAAGTTTTCATAATCTGGTTGTGGAAAGGCATAAAGTGCTAAAAGGAATTTCTCTGTTACTACCAGCTGTAGCTTACTTAATGTAACAAATACCCATGTTGGAGGAATGATCTGACTCAGTGCAAATGAAAAATGAAATGCTGTTTTGTAGATTAAGTGTACCAATGCTAAGATTTCCCTTATTCTGGGGATTTTGTTGCGTGGTCTTTTTCTTCCCTTTTTCCTATTTCCCCCTAAATGAGGTTTAATATTCCCGACAAATACATCAGTCTAGTTGAATATTATTAGCAAGTCTTTATGCCATGGCTTGTTGTGACCTACTTGATTCTTTTGTGGCTCAGAATCCTTAAAGAGCTTAAACAACAGTTTAGAAAGATGCTAACCACAAAGTTACCTGCTCCGATGCTTGTTTCCTTTTTTTAGTGTGATAAAGGCATAGTGGTCAGTCTTTGTTCATCTGCAGACTTCAGCTCTTTTACCAAATCTTCAGACCCCTAAATAGTGGAAAGGTTTTAAATAATCGGTTTCACAAGGTATATGCTGGCACATTTTTGCATTACAAAAATGCACATGAAGACAATTCGTTAGGCAGTATCCATATTTGTTTGTTCCATTTTCAGACTTTAAAATGTTCAGTGTAGCTCTCAGTCAGCAGTGCAATCTGACCACGTTTTGGTACGCGCTCACAGCTCATTAGCAGTGAGAGATTCTGGTACTGCAGCTGGTGGCAGTAGTCGTTCAGTACAGAACAGCAGAAAGATGAACTCTTGCATTTTAATTTGCATACACTTGTATTTGTAAGTGCAGATCCACTTCAAACAAGCAGTTCTTGTTTACTTCTTAGTGGATGGCTGCTTGGTTTTGAAGTTTCCCCATGTGGGGAACAATTCTTGAAAAGTTTGTGTTTGGGCAGCTCAATTCCATCCTGAGCTTAAAAATAGTTAGAATTTTTAAATTGCCTTTTTGGACTGAGTTCAGACTTAAAACATGCATCATGGCTCGGTATTTCATTTATAGATATGTCTGCAATCTTTAATGTGGTTGATTAGCAGATACTGATGACCAAGATGAGTTTCCTTTTCAGGGGTGGAACTGGACTGATTTTTTGGTTTTAGAGTTTGTTCTTGAGATTGTTTTTTTGTAAATAGATCAAAAGCTGGGGATGGGCATAAATGGAGTCACGTTAGACTCCTTCAGAGGTTTCACTGGGGGCTTTGAGGGGGTCAAAAATGGCAGTATCTTTTTTTTTTAATGGTATACTAGTTGTATTCATTATTCTTCTTGTATTAATGAGTCTTACTGATCTGTGCTCCCCTAGTGCAAAATCTTTCTATTTAGCTTAGTTTGACCATGTGCTCCCTGAAGCTCTCCTTTTCATGAGCTTTTCCTATTGCTTTCTTTGTCTGACCAGTTTTCTTTAGCTGCGAGGGCTGCTGGAATGACTGCTTCAGCGTAACAAAGAAAATCATGCAGTATTGCTACTGCTGAAGTACTTCATGGCTGCAAAATACATGTTCAAGTGAAACAGGCAGCTCACAAAGTCATATTTTGTGAAATATTTGTCTTATTCCAGGTCTTAGGAAAATTTATCAGATCTCTGTTGATGAGAAGAGTCTGCTTAACTAGCCACAACTCTGGGATAGAGATTGTTTACAGTCCTCCAAAGATTATACTTGACTCTCTTTTTCTAATGTATTCTCTGTTTTGTGTTTCTGGTATCCTTAGAGTGTCCTTACGAAAACTGGTGTTTTTTCTAGAAACCCAGATTCTAGAAACCACAAAGTTTATGACAGTCTTGAGACTGGCGGAAGAGGAAAAGAGGTAGCTGTGGAGTGTGTATGTGTGTCTCTTCTTTTGGATATATGTCTAGATTTAAAGGGTGACCCTGAGCGTTGTTTTCTGTTGTCCCAAGAACCAGGAACCTCCCCACCCCCCCGCCAAAAAAAAAAACAAAAAACAAAAAAACTTGGGACTTTTAACTCAGTCTCATGATTATTTTTTGAGGTCTGAATTCTTGGGAGTTGGAAATATGTAAAAGTGCAGTCTTTCCCCTTTCAGATTTTTCCCCTGTGGAGGGAGAATGAATTCTTTTCTCTTTTCTGTTCTCTAAATTCAAAGAACTCAGTCTTTGGGAGAATAGAAAGGAAGTGGTTCTGCCTTTTAGCTCTTCCCTAACTTTTACTTTGGGAGAGTCAATCTTACTTAGGCATCATAATCAGAGTGTACCAGCACAGCTCTCTAATTTTTCAAAGTAGCAGCAGAATGGCTCTTGTTAGGTTCAGTCTTGCCCAATAAGTTTTGAATAGTGAATCTGACAAGAATTGTATTGTTTTTAGTTCTACTGCTCTGGAAAGCTGTGAGCCAAGGGAAAGATGCTGGCATTGTGTATATAGTAAAACAGCATGGGGTTGGTTCTCCTTTGCAAGGCTGTCTGCACTGCTGAGATGTTTGCTACTGAATATAGGATTTTTTTTTTTTTTTTTAAGGCTTACGTATGAATTAGCACACATATCTCCCCCATCTGCCAGGAGAAGGCTTTCACTTATCCATGTGGAGGGAACAAGTGGAATCTTCAAACCCAGAATTATTCTCTCATTTAGTTGCGTAATCGAATACAGTAGAGTGGATTGAAGAAAAATGTCCCAGAGGAAATTAGGTTTGTTTTTTAAGCCATGAAACCTATTTGGTCACTCTGTTTTCAGATGTATAGCTTCCATACAGCAAAGTATTCTGTTTTTGATCTGGTCTACACTTTTGCGCTTTGCAGTGGGCCTGTATTCAGCAAGCTTGTCTTGGCTGTGTTGTACAAGCATTACTGGCCTTCAGAACTGAAGCTAGTGTAAAGATGCTTGAAACTACCTACCTAACATCCTTTTTTTTTTTTTTTTTTTGTTCTGTTTTTGTTTTGTTTACCTTTTTCTGACAGTAGAAGAAAATGAAACAGAGGACCAGCAGGCAGGTGTGGGACACACAGCCGCACAGACTGGTAATGCTAAATTCCTTCATTAGTGTTTGCTTCCTGTTTGACAACAGTGTGAGGTTTTTTTTTGTTTTGGGGTATTTTTGCAAAGCCCACACTCCTCCTCCTCCTCCTGAGTTTCAACTTAGAATGCGTTTTTGGAGATCATGATGAAAAACTGACATTCCTTTCCTCTCACCTTTCAATTGCTGAGAATTAGAAATTCTGCCTTTTGTAGGTCAGCCAACTGAAAGGGAGATACTTACCTTTTAAAAGTCCACCATGTTTTTCTTTTTGTTATAAATAAACCTTCTCTAAATCCCCCATGTAAAAACCCACCCTATGTCAGTTCAGATGAACTTGAATATTTATTTCATTTAAGCTATTTTCAAAATATGTGGATGAGGATCATTTATAATTGTTTGTATAATTTCTTAGCAGTCAGAGGCCCTTAATTTTAAGCCAGTGGGATCAGGTGGACAAATCTGTTAAGTCAGAATCGAAGTGAAATGTATTGTTAATAATCATGAAGAAATAATTGTTAATTCTTATAACAACAAGGGCTCTTTTGTTCTTGCAACTTAATATGATTGTGGGAATTCAAGAAATACATCACTTTTGTCTTTGGTACTGATTCCACAGAATTTTATCTGAAGGGCAGTACGGACTCATCTGAGTGGTCTTATTCGTTTTGCTGAGGTCACCTTTTGAAGTAAGGGCTGGTTCTTTAACAATATTCCTAGAAGACTACTCATCTCTGCCTGTGTGTAGTATGTAGGTAACTTGTCAAGAATATTTTGAGTTATTCCTCTTACAAAGGTGAAAAATGCAGTTAACTTTTGTTTGGCTAGGATGCTTTATATTTTTGTTGTGTAGGTTTGGTTTTGGTGATTACCTCCTTTAATAGGCTCTAGTGGCTCTGTAAGTAAATTGTATTGTTTAAAATGAGGAAATAAAAGTGAGAGAGTTCTCTGCTTTTTTGACAGAAAATTTCTCAAACTCTTCTGAGTGTACTTAAACTCTTCGAAAGTAGTTATGTATCCACTTAGTTATTTATAAACTTGAAAATGGAAAAAAAAACCCAAACTTGTACTGCTATAAACACTTCTAGTAGAAGAAATAGAGGACTGCAAAACTGGAGATCAATATGACAAGGAATGGTTGCTTTTCTACATTTTTTCTTAAAATAATTTTCAATGGTTATGTTGTCTTGTTAGTTTATTTATTCCCCATCATGTCCTGCATTGTCTCTGTCTGTTTCTAGGCAAGATCTGACATTCTGTTTCTCTCTATAGCAAGAATGTAATGCTGATATTAAAGAACAAAAAAACCTTCTGAAACAGCAAGTAGTACAGAAGGCCCACACTGTATACACACTGCCAGAAGTTTTTATAGTAATACTTTGTGTCTAAGCTCTGGCTCTAACCATTAAATGTGCTTTTTATAGAGTACCAAGTTATAAATGTAGTGCAGCTACGGCATATTAATCTTACTGCAGAGATTTAATGAGGCAGTTGTTTTGCGATGGACACTATTGGGAGCAGAGAGCGACAGAGTTTTACTTTACCACTGAACTGAARAAATATTCCTTGCCTGGTAATAATTATAACCACATGATCTTAGTTTTCCTTTCTTTTGCCAGCACTTTTCCATGCAGAAGTGGATTGGAAGGAGGTCTATGGCAAGGCAGTGAAATGGATTGGAAAGTAGGCTGTTTTCCTGGTAGTTTGACGTTTTAGTTGTGATCAGCTATGGATCCTTATAGCACAGGCAGAAATATGTAAGAGGACTTTCAAGAATACAGATAGTCTTTGCCAGTCCACTGAGATGGCTTTTAGATATTCATTACTTTTACTTGACTTTTATATGGGTTATAAAAAGTAAATGTGGTGAAACTTCATTTTTACATGGACAGAATAGGATTTCTGCTGGTTGGCCTTAAACCGCTGCCATACTTGAAATTAATTGAAGTCCATGGCTTTATTACTTCCAACGCTTTTAAGCCAATGCAATTTTTCATTTTCCTCAAAGTTGCAGTTTTATTAGACCAAGTTACAGCAATAACATCCCCTATGAGGAGGAGGAAGAAGGTAAGGGGAGAACCACCTGCCAGGGAACATAGTAATGAGAAAATCATGCTTCTTTTAACATTATTTATAAATGGAAATTAACATAATCAGTAACAGAAGACAACTGTGGTTTTTTTTAAGTGCATTAATAGGTTGAAATTATTTCTACTCCAAAAACGTAACCCTTCTTTCCACACTAGATAATTTTAAATGGTATCTGCAGATGGAGCCAGGGTGTGTGTATTGTTGCTGGTGTGTATTGAAAATTTTCAGTTGTTGTATGGCAGTCTCTGAAACATGGTAGGGAAGCCTCTGGAAATGACAGTGGTGGTTGCAGATGTTGGGAAAGGTAATCTTAGTATCAAGAAAATCTTTCATGAGGGAATTGTAGCTGTGTTTGTTGCAGATGTTGGGGAGAAAAGAAATGTGGGAGACAAACGGCATTTGCCCTAAAGTCTGTGAGAGCACGAGCTTAAATAGGAGGTAAAGGAGCAAGAGCAGATGAATATATGTTGCATCTATAAAATAGATTTTATTCTAGTCTCTCAAAAGAGCAGCTCAAATAAGGTAGCTTATCCTCAGTTTAAGTAACCATTCAGGGTTAGACTAGCTCTTGATGAAAGATACTTATTGTTGTAAGACACTTACTGAAAAACTATCTATTCACAAAGCCTCCAAATGGTATTTTCTGTCTTTAAAAATCTTTTTATTTCTGTGGTGACATCTCTTCATGAAAGTGGATCACAGTGGAAATGCATTCATTGAGAGGGGCTGAGACTGCCAGAACTCATTTCACAAAGCTGTTGTAGGCTAAACTCGAACCTAGGTCCCAGAGGGTCCCACTTAAGTGTTGACCTAAAAACAAATGTGCCAGTTGGCTAGAGCATGTATTCTAAAGTTGCAGCAGAAGGGAATAAGCTTGACTGATTTCTGTCCCTGCAGAGTTTATATCTGCAAATGCAGAAGGAGAAGCAAAACATTTATTAGTCTTAAAACGATTCTAATTTTAATAACTGGTCTCTAAGTAGGAAGCTTTAAATTGAACAATTCTTTAGGCTTTTGTGCACTAAGGGGTGCATGTGTGCATATGTATGTGTGTATTGTTGAATTTCTGTAAAATGCAAGTGTTTCTGAATAATAAGTCTTGAGAATTCCCTCCCCGCCCTTTTCTTTCCTTCAGCATTGTACTTAAAGCAAAGTCAGATACTACCCTTATTTTAAAACAAACAGGTCTGTAAACTTTATGTGCAGCATTTAAATACTCATGTTAAAATTCAAGCCCAGTGCCCACATTTCCCTGAGTGCTGTCAGTTTTGTTAGATGAAACTGGGAGCTTGAGCTGAACAACTAATAGTATGCGATGTGCACATGCTGCCTTCCAACAAGTGTTTAATGATGTTGGGGTCAGTTTGCAACAGTTAAGACAATTATTTCTTTTTCTAAACTGCTTATAACCTTGTGATCTTTAAACTACTTTTATTAAACTTGCAAAAGATCTTGGAAAATATAGTGGCGATGTAAGTTAATGTAAGTTGTTTAGATTCAGATAGAGCATTCAAAAATGGCAAAAATTTCCTAAAGTACTTATATTTGATTACTATCCCTGCTGGCTGTGTAAATTTGCTGACTGCTCCTTTATTTGAAAGTAGCTGCCCAAGATAAAGTTTTCATTCTTGCAAGAACCTTGTGAATGTAATTTGTTATACAAGGATCATACTCTATGTGTAGGCAGGACTTTTGCACAGAAAATACGTTTTTGCCTTCAGAATGTGTTTTTTTTTAAAACTAATCTGTTTTCCCTCTGTAATATAATTCCCTTAAAAATAAATTCTGCCCTTTACCCTTGTCAAAGAAATTCCTTGGTTTTGATCATGAACCACATAGCATGAGGAAGACTTCCTGACATGGGTCATTTCCAGTTTCTGCTTGCAGCTCCTTCTGTATTTGAACGGTTGAAGGGCAGGGGTACAGCAATGTGGACTGAAGGATGTAGAAAGATGATGAGAGCCCTAACCCTTGTGGACAGCAAGAACACCTGCTCCTTGTGCACAATAGCAATGCAGACATGGCTGCGCCCACATCACTGTAGGGTGCTCACAGAGGATTTTCGAGTGGTTTAAAGTGGAATTTTCCCCCTTCTCCATTCTAATATGAACTGATTGTGTGAAATATGTTTGCGTCTTTTAGTTAGAAGTTACTCAGCAAAGGTACGGTGAGTTGTTCATGATCCTAATCAATTGCAATGCTAAATAAAGTGGGTTTACAGACACCACCTCTGTGTTGCTGCAGACAAGGACCTTGCTCCTGGTTAGTCACCCGCTTGGCTAAAGAGCGTGACATCTTAAAACACACTTGCACAATCTCCTATTATTACATGAGTTTTTCCTTGTTTCCTAAAATGACTTGTTTCAGTCTCAGTTCTCTCAAATATCTGAAAGGAAAAATGAGATGGCTAATGTAGAAAAGGAAAAAGTGGTGAAACACTTGCATTCCTTTTGCTGGAATGTACACAACCATTTTTCTTCTGCATTTCACTTGTTGTGCTGTGGTTCCCAAGGAAAAACAAAGTTAAGTGCCAGCTTGCTTTATTAGGGAAGACAGATTGTTTTATTTCTGTCCTTTGAAGGAAGCTTTTAGTAAAGTGGGCAAAAAGTCAGGAGTAGTTTAAGCTACGCCATTTCTCAGAGGAGGAAGAAAAGTTCTAGACTTCACATTACCTCACGTCAACACTGGTCACCTCCAGAACTGAGGTAGTGCAGTGAGTTGTGTGGCTTCTCAGTGCACAGGGGGGAAATTGTGGGTGAAACCTCCCAATTCTTCCAGTTTGGAAGCTTTGACTGGGCTCAGGACTGCTGCTCTGAGGCTAGAATTACCCTGCTACTCCCCAAACACTTACTAACATGTGAAAAAGACAGAGTTATCCTTACACACTATTTAGGGTTTACAACAGTTTGTTTCCAGTTTTCTGTGATCTAGCAAATACAGGAACTCTACCAGGTTTGCCTTAAGTCAGACACGAGTTCAAAGCATGTGTAACATTTTGACCCAGGGTATAATCTTTCTAGAGCATTGTTTGTGTCAAGTAATATAGTGATGGAGTAGTAGAGTCGGTTGTAAAATCAAGATTAATTTCGTGTTTATGTAAATCAAATTTGTTAGTCTCTTAATTCTGGTAATTTCCTGCAAAATGCTGTAGTTAACAGTGAAAAGAAGTTCCTGCACATTCATTGATTTGATTTTTCTTTTCATTGAAAACTAATTGCATAGGTGGCTTATCCTTTCTTATAATGATCAAAGCAGCTTCAATAGCTGTGATAAAATTGACAAACTTAACATAGAAGCATGAAAGATCTGCCTGAGTGAGGAATAGTGCTGCATTTGTGGAAACAGAAGGGAAATTCTCCTTTCATCAAGGTTAGAAAAAAATTAAGGAAAAAGCCTCCTGTGCTTATTTAGCAATAAAATCTACAGTGCTGCAGGCTCATGACAAAAATACTTCTTCTCATCCTTACCACAAGAACCTCTCCTGCTTTTTGTTTTCTTCTTTTTAAAGGTTCTGTTCTTAGAAGCCTGAGGTCATGATCTTGATTTTCTTTCAGACCCTAACTGTAAACTAGAAGACAAGGCGGAAGATGGAGAAGTGCTAGACTGTAAGAAAAGGCTGGATGAAGGGGAGGAGTTGGAAGAAGAAGCTGTGCACAGCTGTGACAGCTGCCTCCAGGTGTTTGAGTCACTGAGTGATATCACAGAACACAAGATTAATCAATGTCAACTGACAGGTAAACAATACTTATCACTTTGTGGCTTTTTGCACTGTTCTATTCCTGATTTCCATTCTCTGCTTCTGATCTCCCTCCTCCTCTCTCAGTTATTTTACTCCTACACTTGAAAGCTTAGGTGAGACCTTTATCAATGGATTCTGGGGCAATGTTATACTATAAATGGGGCTCTATAAATTTCCTTCAGACTGAAAGGTGTATGGATAATTACACATTAGCACCTTATTTAAAGCGTGCTTTAGCTGTCTGTCTGCCTGGCTGCTGCATGTATTTTCTAGATTCATACTGTACAGCTTTCCATACCTTACATAAATATTTTCCTAAGTCACTTGTGAATACAGGGGGTACATATAAATGGGTTTAACTGCATCTGCATAATGATGAATTTGTACAATGGCATGTTCTAGATCTGGATTGGATGTTGCTTTAGTCTAATCTGTTAACTACAAATGACTGTACAGTAATTAGTAACTGAAAGTTGAAAGGGATGAAGCAAATTGTTAGAGGGAGAATAAAATCCCACCTTTAGTCATGGGCAGAACTGAATGCTGATCAGATACTATTTACCTGATCAGAGCTGGGTGAATGGATCTGTAACAAACCTGAATTATTTAACTTTTTAGGTAAAGAAACAACAAATTAAAGAGTTGGGTTCCTCACTGAAATGATTGTAGGCAGCCTCCTCACCCTTGGAAACCATATCAAATCTGCTGAAGTAGTTTTGTCCTTTAGATTTGCTAGCTCTCTTGATGGTATGCACTGTAAGTCCAATAGACTCAATATCCCAGAAAGCCTCCCACTGCCCCAAATCCCCTGAATCTCCCTTTCTTACCCCAAATCCCATTTAGTCATCCCTGTTTTTCTCACCTTGATCTGATATGGTCCTTTTCCCTTCCTGGTTAGGTTAGGTTAGGTCTTGCCTCCCTTCCCTAGCAAACACCTGATTTCTGCTACCAAGTAGGTGCTCTGCTTTAATGCTGCAAGCAGAATGCACTAAACAGTGCTTGCACAGTTGAGTTGGGAAACTGAAGAAAAACGGATGGGGGAAGCAGTAGGAAGAGCCCTGGAGCACTGCTCCTGAACTGCTACACACCAGGCCTTGCAGGGAGTTGCCATGCTAAATGAGAGTGAAAAGTCTACTTGGATTAGTCCATTTGGGGTGCATGGCAGAAATATGTGTGTGATATCAGAGGGTGAGGGAATGAAAACAGTTCTTGAAGGAAATTGTTTACATCCCTAAAAATGCATTTGCCTCTCTTTCAAGTAAACTTGTGATAGTGAATGGGTAGAAACCAGACTGTTTGGAAGCTAATGAAGTGAATAAAACCTTTTGTCATCCTAAACTGCCGCTGCTCAGGCTCCTGGACTACCAAGTGGACAAAAAAGCCAACCTTCCTCTGTTTCTCTCCCTGGGAGAGAGACCTGGGGGGAATGGCTAGAGTTAAGGATTCCTTTTTTTGTCCAGCAAAAAAGTATTAAATAGGTTGCTAGTGAGGCAAATTCAGTGTAGCATCTAAGTTGCATGTATGTCCTAACACTAAGGGCACAACACTTCCAAAAACCTCATCCTTTTGGCTAGAGTTAAGGATTCCTTTTTTTGTCCAGCAAAAAAGTATTAAATAGGTTGCTAGTGAAGGAAATTCAGTGTAGCATCTAAGTTAATTATAGTTTATTGGTGACAAACASTTGCCAGGCGAACAGCTTACCTTTTCCTTCTGAAGCATGATATATATTTGACAAAAATAAAGTTTGCTTTTAGCTTTTTAGGCAAGCCCCAAAGATTTTTGCCTTGTTCTTGGACTTCCATGAATGCCTTTGAGTGCCATGGTCAGATTCAAAGTTTTCAGAAAAATACTACTATGGCTGGGCTCTCTGAGCAGTTGCACTTCCTTTTCTCATCACAGTCTTCTGAAGCAATAGAATATTATGTAATTGCTCTGCTTGAAAAAGTCCCTATGAAACTAGTAGACTGCCTAAGCTACTTTTCTGTCAGGAGTTCATTAATGAAAGGCAGGAGGCTTACCAAAACTGAATTTCTTCTGTGATCTGTTGTTTGGGTCAACTCTGTCCTCCTTATGGAGGAGAGCAGAGTCCATCATCTCTCCTGATATACAGTCTTTCCGGTCTGGGCCTAATCTCAAGTACTGAAGAGCCATCTTAACTCTTTAGAAACTTGTCCATCATTTTAAAAAAATTCAGATATTTCAGCCTCTGAAGTTCACATTTGATTTTTAAAGGCCTCCAAACCCTGATTTTTCAGATGGCTGAGCAAGCTGCAGCTTATCTAGATTTTAGTGAGTTTTGGATCTCTGTGAGATGGGTAAGGAGCTACACTTGCAGCCAGAATTATGAACTGTGCACGTTTACCTAGTTGTAGGGTCATTTCCCATACCGTTCTACTGGGTTAAATCAAGAACTGTGTGAATGGAACAAACAGGAAGGCAAAACAATGACTCAAAACACTCTGTAGTTAAACCTCTGAAGTGAAACATGACAGTTGAGTGTCTTAGTGTCTTGACTGTGCCTATTACCAGCCTGGTAGCACACTTGAGAATGAGGCTTTCCAGTGTAGGTTCTTGAATTGATACTGGGGCTTCTGATTTCTGGATTTGAAAATGTTAACTGTGTTCTTCTGAAGCCTTGACAGTTCAGTGGACAGACTAAAATCACTATATTGAATCTCCGTTCTGCACTCTCAACCAAAGACAGGAATGAGGTGAGAGGAGCTGGTTTAATAACAGCAGGCCCAATCTCTCAAAGTGTGAGTCACCCCCCACCTATTCAGAGCATAGTGGAAGATGAGAGTGAGTTACAACTCTGCGAGATTTAGCTCTCAGTGTCTTGAATTGCTGTTCTCTTAAAGATTTTTTTTCAAAGAGGAAGGAAAAAGGTTCTCCCCCAGCTCGTTCCTTCCTGTAATCTGTTGTTTGAATTGAACTCCTGTTCTTTTTCTGGAGGAGGGCATAGTTGCTCTTTTATCCTAATGTGTGTGATATTGATCTTTTCAATTTGGGTCTGATCCAATATCCATTGAAGTCAATGAAAAGATACCCATTGACTTCAGTGGAGGATAGAGCAGGCCCTTCATGATCTATTCACTAATATTTTTGCTATCATCTGAAATTCTTGTACTGAAGCTTTCTCTGAAAAGGTGATGATTTATTTATGTTAATTGCTGACACATCCTGTGATGTTTGTGGAATACAGATAATGGATAAAGGGGAGGAAAAAATAAATAAAAAAATCCTCGCATTATTTGTAACCACTGGCAGATAAGTTGCTGAACTATATGAATTTAGTTGTTACAAAAAAATTGGCAATAAAAATATGTTTTAATAGTGTTTCTCTCTGATCTTAATGCTTTTCTCACTCTATCCTTCCTGCAGCATTTTCATTCAATAACTCATGAGCCGCTTGCACATTGTCATTCTCTTAAGTTGTGTGTGTAAGCAAAGGACCCAGTTAACGTGGCTGTGAAACAGATGTCCTTCTAGTATATGTCAGTTTGGACTCCACTGTAGGAACATGCCTGCAGGGTCAAATCTGGTTCACTACTGAGAAACCCTCAACAGCACCTTCTCTCCCTCGTTTCCCAACAGATGGGTTGGAAAAAAACTTTACCTTCTGCACTTCTGCCATATATGCTGTTGGTGAGGCACAATTTGTCAGACTCTTTCCTTAATCTTCTGCTTCACCTATAATCTGTCCTCCCTGCACAGTGCTTCATGCTGTTTGTTTCACCTTTCAGTCCAAACCCTCAGGGATCATATTCTATGATATCCTCTCTGTGTAGGTGAGAACTGCATTCACTTCCTCTGGCTGGCTCTGTGTGTTCAGAGGCATTCACCTCAGGCTTGGTTCYCTTGAAGATCTGGTAGGTCACTTTGGAATCAGAAGTCTCAGTCATAACCAGAGCAGTACTAGAAAAGGAGCATCCGATGACGCTGCCTTGCACCTTGGCAATCATGAAGTGAGCATGCTAGCCTAGCTGGCTTAGATGTTGCACAACTCAACAGTGATGGAAGTGCTGGTACACAAGACTGCCATCTTTCACCTGAATATCAGTAAACCTAGTGGTTCTTACAGATGACTTCCCTATTAACCACGCTGACATCAGAGGCTGTAAAACTTGTCTGAAAGCAGGTTGCTGAATCATATGCAGCCATAGCTTCAATAGTAATGGTGTTCTGGGAGAAAAGGCATGAGCTATTTCTCCATCAGAGATATTTATTTTACCATTAGGTGATTAGGTAGACTTAGTTTTAGTCCTTTGTGCTCTRGTTTAGAGCTAGAGCTTTGACAGGGTTGAGTAAGTATGTCAGGCAGAGTTGAGAGCCATTTGTGTTATTCCCTAAGTTGTTTCTGATGCTGAAAAGGCTACTGGTTATAGCTGTGTATATCCCCTGTCAATGAGGAGATGTAGTCCCACTGTCCAGTGCTGATCAGAGAGTCCTCTCACGTTTTGTCTGAGAATAATTCCAACAGATGTGATGGGGAGCAGTTATTCTGAATGCTGCTCTCCATCAACACTGGAGTAACACTACGCTGGCAACTTTTAGCTGAGTCAGTACTTGTGTGTTTCCCATTATGACCAAAACTAAATTTCATGGGTGTCATCCTTTTGTGTGGTTGAAAAACAGATCACTATCTTCCTGCATGTCTAGAAATAAGAGGCTGTGCTCCCTAACAACTTCACAGAAAGCATGCACCACAAGTGTTATGGACTTACCAAACAGGAGGTAGTAGAGATTCCACTATAATGGTTTCCTTCTCTTGCCTCTTTTCTCTTCTTCCTAGTGCCCAGGAATCTTTCACCTTTCTGAATGAGTTGGTAATGCCAGGACCATCTCCTTCACTAGAAGACTTGAAAACTTCCCAGGGGATTTTGTCCCAAAGGATGTATGCTGTGCACAGTGAGATTACAAGATAAATCTTGTGAGCACTTGGCATTGTCATGCTTTGATATCTTAGCTAGAATTGCTCTTCCTGTTAGTGAAAGAATACTAGAGCTGGCCAAACATCTTGTAGATCTTGCCATTGGTTTTTCAATTTCCACTATTTGTGGGGAGAAGAGATACATGGCAAGGGTCCTTCATCATCCCTGCAGTACAAGAGAAAAATCTGAGTTTGATAAAAGTGCTTCTGAGGACAAGGACCCTAAGAAGTTAAACCCATGATGCACCAAAAGCATATTCATCAGCCTCATTGCAGTCAGTGGCACACTGCCAAGCACTGTTTGCCAAGTACAGTTACTTCACTTGAGAGAGTCACCCTGCCTCTCTTGAGAATTCCTGCACCAAGGACTGAATATGGATTTTACATTAAACAGTTATTGAATAAAAGACAAACAGTGCTCGGACTGGGGACTTGAGCCTAGGCCTCTCTTTTTCCCCAGGGGATTTCCCAGTTGCTGGACTACAGAGGCATGCTTCTACTTTTCTGTCTGCTTTGGACCACAAASTTCTGACTTCCTTTCCACAAAATGACATTCTGTTTGACTGAGAGAATGGAAAGCAGACCCTCTCCTCCAGTTTCCTGTCCCAGTCAACACACATTGCAGTTTAATGTACTCCTTTGAGTTGTGAGTTGTGGACTCAAATCCTTTTAGAATTACGTGGTCCAGGACCATGTCTCCTACTCCAAATCTTTGATTTTGGGGGAAAAAGGGGAATGGGGTGGTAACTAAAACATCAACCTCCAAAAATCATCATTTTGAATTAAAAGAGCAATGGGCAATTGTGTAGTTACTGTGGAAAACCCAGTCTTGTACAAGAGAGGGGGCCTCTGAACATGCCTGTTGGAATAAGCCTATCAATGGAGTTGGATGTTCTTAGGTATTACAGAATGGCTAAGGCATTACAGGAGCACTAAGTCCTGTTAAAATCGTAGTAATTTGGGACATCTGCCACACAGAAGCTTATCAGCAAAACTCTATGCTCCTCGACAGGAGAGATGAAGGCTTTGAAAATTGCATTCTTGGACTTTGATATCAAAATCCTGCTTAAACCTTATTGTAGGTAGCTTGGTACTCTTGAGATGTGCAATGAACTTCAGTGTCCTAGAGTTCAAAGCAGTGAAAGTAGACTTCTTGCTGCAGATCCATGATGAAGAGTCAACAAGGGTAAGGAGACATAAACTTCTCCCCCTTGTGCTGGGAAACCATTAATCTCTCCTCTTGAGACTATTAATAAAGTTATAAAACCAATGGCTCGTCACCTCTTGGGTTTTTAAAAGCAGCCTGTTGCACTTCCTGAGCTGTCTGTTAGTGACCCCTTGTAAATGCAGGTAATCGACATCTGTATCATGGAACCAATATTCTTGCCTCAGGGAACCCCAGTAATAAAGCTGTTTGTGAGCATGAATTCTAAATGTCAGAAATCTTGTTCTGTTTAGAAGTGGGAGAGGAAGCAAGTGTTGGTGTCATCCTAGGGGCAGTCAGTGCTTTGCATATATCTTTCGCTGATACTTTTTCTCTCACTTTTGCTCCCTGTTTTCCTCTTACTGTAGGCTGACTTTTCCATCACTAAAAAGACAGGTAATTCTTGCAGCCCGTACTGGCAAGGATAGCTTTGGCTAGCTTATCTACTATATGTGTCTACTAAGGACTTTACAGTGTATGAACCTGAGCTTGCAGCATAGTGGAAGGAGACTTTATCAGACCCCACCTCCCTGCACCAGTGAGAAAACCTGGCTGAGTACCATGGACAGAGACGTCTCCCTGCTGGCCCAGGAAATGCTGGCACACAGCAGCAAACACTGAATTGCACACTGTGTTTCTCTCATTGGCAGAGCGTTTTGGTGTAGGCAGCCCCAGTACAGTGGTTACAGGGCCTAGACCTTGGTACAACTGTCTGTCAGCTGTCTTTTACATTTAAATAATCTAGCATCATGTTTAGTGCTATTAGGGCTCATCTTGCAGCAAACCATATGCCTTACTGGGCAAATGGAGTATGGCAGCAGAGTTTGCCAAAGTGCTGTTATGCACATCAAGGTGTTCACTCCTGTCCAGAACATCAATCCAGTCATCTTAAGACCTGTGGATCCTACATTTGAATCATGCTTTTCACCACTCTTGCTCAAAGCTTCTCGGTAAATATTCCTTCACTGAGGATAAGGAATGAATATTAAGGACAACAGTACAGCATTCCGCAGATTCAATGACACTACATTCCTGCCACCCCAAATCTGTTTTTCAGCATGGACTTAGCTTTATGTAAATGATTCACCTTACCTCACTGTCTTATTCTCAAGTCACATTCAGCAGTAGGACTTATGGATGTTTTTTAATTAAGCTATTCCAGAAGACATGTCTGTGTGGTGTGCTGTTTTTTTGACATAGGGCCATAGGACCATCAATTAGATGTATCTGACATGCCATTGTGGGTGAGTGCARTAGCACTGGGCCCTGTGAGGGGCCATGGCAATATTGCATATAATTCTTCTTCTGGCTTTGGTGCTTCTGAGTTACCAGGCTATCTCTACCCCGTGATCCCTGTCTCCAAATACTGGGGGAATAACTTGCCCAGCTCTGTAGCTCTTTCAGACTTAGATCATGTGCCTCCCTGGCACTGTGTTGAAAATAAGCCCTAGCTAGATCCAAGGCTTTGCTTTATTACATTGACAGACTGTTGCTCCATTTATTTATAGCCACTGCTGGGTGTTCTAAAGGTCAAGCCATTTCCTCACAGAGCATTTTCAAGTGGGCAGTACAGGGTATCTCTCTGTGTTACCGTTTGGCTACTGTGTCTTTCCAATTGAATATTCACCTCCCTCCCCCAGTGCTCAACTGACACCTCCCGCCTGTTTTAGAAGAGGGTCCAATTTCTGAGATCTGCCAGGTGATGACATGAGGTAATCCACTGACCTTTATCAAGCATTGTGTGGAGGACTTAACTGCCAGAGCTCATTCCAGTTTTGGGAGAGCARTATACTATAATCACTATTTGATCTATGCAGCTGAAATTCCCAGTTCTCATTGTCCAAGGAAGATGGTTGCCTGCAGGGGAGAGAAGGGGAGTGGAGGGGGGGAGTCATCAACACTGGCAYATATGTGAGGAAGAAAAAATAGTTGTTACTTACCCTATGATAACTAAGCTGCTTCCAATTACYGTTGTAATCAATATGGATCCTGTGGCCAGGCTTGTCTCCTTGCTTTTCACAGTCCTCGGTAATATAGACTTTGAATTGTAAAGCTGCTGCTGATATAGGGTCATAGCTGTCCTGACCTTTATTCGCTACAGTAGGAATTCATGTGTATGATTCTAATAGACATGCTATTAAAAATAAAATAATGATCAAGTCTTGCATGCATGCACATATAGCACACCTACAGTCCATACTGACTGCAATGTTTCAGAGAATCAGTTACTGTAGAGTAAATACCTGTTGTTTATTATATGTTTCTATTCTACTGGAATATTTGTTGTGTGTTGTCAGTGTATTGCAGAATGTGTCTTGCTGCCATGACAAATTAGTCTTTTTAAGTAGTGAGTTTCCTGCACCTTCTAAAATTATTTTCTTGAAATACTTGCTGTTTTTATTATTGGTGCTTGCTTTAATTACCATTTAGAAATGAACTGAATGGGAGGTACAACAGATTATCATTACTTATATGTTCAGCAGTTAAATTCATAGCTTGAATGCCAAATGTAACAAAATGCCCAACAGCTCTTTAAGATTTTGCTTAATATAGTTGTAGAAGAACATTAATTCATGCTTATACAATCAGCTGTATGGTGTTAAGGCTTCTGAGTGATATGGTAGTTCACTAACATGCTATCTATATGGGCTCAGTTTATCATCTCAAGCATCATCTGGAGGGTGTAAAAAACCCCTCTCTTTACAGAAAAGAGAATTGTTAAAGAAGAAAGGTGCTTAAAATACCCCAGTCCTTGCCTGGTCTTGGCATAAAAACTTGTCTGTGATGGTTGCAAAACCACTTCTGCTTTCATACTCTGACTCACCTAGAAGGGATAGGGTTAAGACAAAGTGCATCTTAATTCACTCAGGATGTTCTGAGCTGTACCGTATGCCTTTTGAGAAAGATACCTATTATACTGAATACTTGATTGTGGAAATCCACTGTGATGTTCATATAGAAATTTAGCACTGGCATAGGGTGCAGCACCTACTAAAAATACTGGAACTTGCAGTCCTTTTTGCTAAAGCTCCACAGTATTGTACAAGACACCAGATATGCTATTAATCCTAGCTGCTATTCCACAATGGCTCATAGTTGAGGCAAGCTCTTTCTTAATGTGAAATCTTAATATTCCTAATTTTGTATCCCTGTACTTGTACTAAGAGGTCATAGTCCTTAGCTGGGGATATCATTTGGGAATGCTGTATTGTAACTGAAATCTATGACCTCTTAATAAGCATCAGGAGAAAGAGATGGGGATCATTCTACAACATGCCCTGGGGGTACATTCCCTTCAAGAAGGCAAGTTGGAACTGTTCAACTTTTTTCTTTCTTTCAGTTTTTTACCTTCAGGGGGAAATTGATTGATTCGGAGATGACTATTCCATAATCTCTGAATTTTTCTTCTACATTGCAATGGGAACTCCTTGAAGTTTAAAGGGGTTGTGTCTCCTGTGTATGCTGTGGAACAAACCCAAGGAATTTATGGGGACAGCAGTTCTCTGAGCACAGTTAGTGCAATAATAGGCAAGTTTGGAAGTAAAATATCAGGAGGGTCTATGGACTGAAAGGGTAAATTTTTAATTAAATTTGACTGACTAAGCATGATCACTTCTTCTAATAGATGCCTGATTTGGGATTTGCTTTGTGGGGAGGAAAAGTGAGGTTTTCCCAGAAAAGCCGATGCCTGAAAGACATGGTAGAACTGAGAATTATGATGGTGAATTGAAGGAAATTCAAAAAGGTGAACAGGCAGTAGACTTTTAAAAAACTCAGACTTGATAGGGAGTTTTTGATACCGATTTGATAATAATATGAAATGCTTGAGCTTTATCTGTGATGATGTGGTTTAAATTTACTCCATATAATGTTATCAAAATCATGTTAAGTTTATACATATACAAGTAAATTGATTTAATTTTTTTCTCTTTAATATTTCTGAGGCACATAAAATACAGTAAATCTATTATGACTGTATATAAAGAAGGAAAGCATGCCTTCAGTACAGGGGATGAATTGGAGTGTTTCAAAATGTCTTTCAAAATGCTTCCCTGTATAAGATAATGTCATGGATTGGCACTTCATCGATATGTATAATATATGGGAGTTCATTCTAAATTTCATTAAAATACCTGTCACTGGTTTATTACCTCCCTAACTGTGACTAGCACCAGTGTCTCTCATTTGTTTTAGCGCAGCATCCCAGCGGGAAGTGCAGTCTAATGACTGAAGGAAGGTTGGGTGACTCATGCGGGGGAGGCTGGAGAAGGGTCAAGTTTTTCAAGCACTTTGCAAACCTTCTACCAGCTGTAAAAGCAATGGATAGGGAAATGAGAAGGCAGCTTCTGGTTTAGCTTGTTCTGACAAATGTAGGCTTCAGCATATGTGTGCATAACACATCAATGTTACTGTTAGCAGATAAATTAACATTAATGTTTTTTCATATGTATGCATTTATTTATTATTGCAATTATTATCACTTCTGGCCAGAAGTGATGCTTGAATTTTCTTTGCAAAAGACTGAGCATGTTTGATCTTTCCTGTACATTCAGTTTCTAAGCAACACATCCTTTGTCCTGTACTATTTTAATATGTCAATAACCTTAGGTTTCTGTATGATTCTAATTATTCTTCTAAACTGCATTCGAAATACTTAAAACAGTTTTAGTATTTCCTTTTTTCTATAACATTGTGATTAGAATATTTATAGGACAATCTTTCCTTTACTAAGAGTCTGTGTAGCCTGACTGGATAATGTTTTTCCATTTATGTCCATCAGTCGTTGGCTGTAATCTTTGCTTCGCTGAAACCAATGGGAATGTCATTATTATGTTCACTGAGGGCAGGATTTCCACTAGTGAGTTCAAACACTCATTGGATTGTATTATTACTCTCAGGATTTTTCTCTGTGACGCTCAGATCTCTGCCTTTCCAACAGTCTTTATCATTTCAAAATAGTCTGCACTTAGCAAACTTATTTCTAAATAGCACTTCCCAAAGAACTGACAGACTGTGGTATTAACACTATAGTTACTAGCAGTTTCCCGTGGCAGGTTATTCTGAAAGTAGAAAAGCTTCCACTGTCTGCCACGATGCCAGATGCTTTTAAAAGCAAAGGCTGAGGAAATGGAAAAAATGCAATTTATCTTCTTAAAATTAGATTCTCCCYCTYTTGTAGCTCTATCCCCCTGTCATTGTCTTTGATTTTTGCTTGTTTCTTTCAGTGCTTATTTTTGCTACCAAGGCTCTGCTTTTCTGTCCTGTTATCTTTATACTTTCCATTCTCTTACTGAGCATTTCTGGAGGTGTGCTTGCCTTTGTATTGCCTTTTCTGCTATCAGCAGGTCAGGTATCCCTGTGGTTCTCCCTTTTCCTGAGAAGGGTGGAAATGATTTTCTCTGGTGCTGGAGTATCCTACTGCTTCTCTCCTGCTTTTCTGTTCTCTCTCCTCTTTCACTTTTCAGTTTTCTACTGTTTGTTTCTGTTCCTTTTTTGCCTCTAGGATCTCCAGAATAGTGCTACTATTACCATTGGCTACTGCAGCAAGAATAGCAGGCTGAAACTCAATATACTTAGTTTCGTTCTATAGCCTCTGCTGGATTAAGTTTACACTGCTTTTTATAGGAACCAAGACCATAGATGCAATGTCAGGTCTACAGCCTGTCTTGTTACTGGCACAGTTATCCATTCCAACAATCCCATTCTTGACTTGATCATTTTTTGATTTTTTTTTAAATGCTCCAGCATTTAAAAACATTGTGTAATGTTTTCCTAGGACTACACCATAGCAGATACCTCTGAAAATATAACAAAATGTTCCAAAACGATAGGAACATTTACCCCTCATAGCATGGGGCAAAGGAGTGTTGGGCATTTCATACAGCTCATATTGTTTGTCTTCTATCAATGCAGGCATAGTTGGCCTAATGTATTGCAGAGGATGAGTATGTGTGTGCTGAGCTGGCTTCCTGAGAGGCTATTGCCTTTTCTATTGGATTTCAGTTATTGGCCAGTGCCTAAAGTACTTAAAAATTACTTGTGTATTTCTCCTCTATGGGCATGGAAAGAGGCCCAGTACAAATTAAGGCTAAATTCTACCTATTGCAAAGTTCATAGGCTTGAATACTAAATCAAAGAGAATCCCTGTGTGCTGCAAGCCCCATAGATTTTTTTTCATATGATATGTGTTAAAACTACACCTCAATTAGTGGATCTGATGCTGTGAGGGTGATGGAAGGGGCTATCAAATGTAACTGATTAATAAATACAGTTTGCCAGTATCCCTCCTTGGATGTGAGGCAAACCTTATATTTAATATGCTTATAATAATTGCACAATGCCTTTCATTCTCTATTCTCCAAATCTTTTTTACAACTATTTATCTACAACACCATGAAATGCAGCCAACTCTGCAGTAGAAGATAGCAGCAAAGACCCATGTGACATAGTAGGGGGAGACAGGAGACTCTGGCCAAGAATAATGTGGCAAACCTCCTGCTCTTGTGAAAAATGCCACAGGATCTCAGCTGTCCACAAAAAGCAGACTGCTCTTCGTTTCTTACAGTCTGATTGGGTGGATTATTCCACATGCACATTGCCAAAAAATAGCTGACGCTGTGTTTTTCAGGTGAGTAGTACTCATGGGAGTTGCATGTTTCAGAATGGTTTGACTTGTCACTCCCTTGTTTCAAACGTCCCTGACAGCATGAACACTTTTACCGTAAGCAGGGGAAGGATGGCCCTGATAACCCAGCCAAAGAACATGCCTAGAGAAACTGTTCCCGCATACAAGGGCTGTCAGTCCCACACAATCCTGAATCACAGGGTTGAGGAAGTGGCTCAGGATAGTGTTTAACCCTAAAGTTGTACCCTGGCCCTCCCTTTTCTCCTTACCTCTGTTCTCTGGGAGTTATAGCACAATATTTTGACTTGTGAGCCCAGAGGGTTGACTGTGGCAGACAGTTAAGGTAATTATGGGCTTACTTATACATTTTACTGTCAAATTACGTAATTTTCAGTAGAGGGCATAATGTATGCTTTCTAATACACACTCGCTGAGGCTTGGGGTTCTGTCTCTTATTAGATGGTTTAAAAATCAAACCACTTGTTATAATAGACCCCAGTGCAATTGCCATAAAATGCATATGTCATTCCTTCCTTTCCTCCCCTATCATTCTAGGATGTATAAATGCAGGATGCTCTGTGGAGGAAAAGTTTGGATTTGAAGTCTTTTATTGTAATAGGTGGAATGCGTTTACTAAATTGTGGAAGCTATTAGGGGTACAGGAAACATTGTGTCTTTGGGTAGTCTGTGTGCTCTTAGTGAATCAAGACACAGAAAGATCATTCTTCCATCAGCCAAGTGTAATAAATGTGGTTTGTAATCCAAATGTTATTTGCATAGTTTATAGGCTTGCCAGCTATTCTTTTAACTTTAAAGTATATGGTTTTATCAGAACTACATGACTAACTTTTGAGGAGCAGGAATGGGGAGAACAGAGAAAGATATCTTTTAAAACAAATGAAAAATAAAATGAATTATTTTGCTATTGGCTAAAAAATAAGATTTTATTGTACATTGCAGTTGCATTTGGTGACACTGGAACTGAAGAAATTTTACTTTGAGTATAAAAATGATTCATAACATTTCCTCTGCTCTTATAGAATTGATTTTTTTTGAATGGAAAAAAAGAGACACAAAAAAGAGACACAGTAAGCATCTTTTTCTATAAAAGGATTCTCCAACTTTTGAATGGCTTTAAGTTGTTTGTTACAGTTTGCTCTTTTTGCTT
Source organism: Apteryx rowi (assembly GCF_003343035.1). Taxonomy (NCBI): domain Eukaryota; kingdom Metazoa; phylum Chordata; class Aves; order Apterygiformes; family Apterygidae; genus Apteryx; species Apteryx rowi. The sequence goes on from NW_020447786.1 coordinate 1,457,256, forward strand.
CTTACACTTTGCTTAACTTGCTGAATGAAAGATTCTTTCTTACTGCTTCTCAATAAGCAGTCAAATCAGATTGAAAGAAGAGTCATTGTGAGTTAATTAGATTGCACATTAGCTTTTGGGACATGGTTCCAATATAGAAATCTTTATTTGCCTTTTGTATGATAGTGTTTGCCTATAAAGGTGTTGTATTTTAAAAATATCCAATATAATTATGTTGTAGATTTCAATGAAAAATATACTTTACATTTAAGATTTTTTGCTAGCATTTCATCCACGAGAAACATGGTCGGTCTTCATTGTTTTTTCATAAGAAACTGTACATTGTCTCCAAGATCCAAAAAGTCTATTTATGTATGTGGTTAACTAACCTACATTGGTGAAATGTTTCTTGAATAACATGCATTATGTTATGTCATTGGGTAAGTAAAAACTGTAGCATTCCCCCTTTTCAGTCCCTATGAACATAAGCAGGCATACAGTATTTTAAGAAACAATAAGACTCTCTGAGCAAAAAGCCTGTGGGACCTCATACTTTTCCCTCTATTTCTTTTTCTTTTTTTTCTTTTTCTTTTTAAACATAGACCTGCTCGGTTTTATGTAGTTCATTTGAAGTTCATGCAGCAGTGGATTAATCGTTCAAGGATGGATAGCTAAGTAAAGTTATTTCACCTTAAATTGTACACCCCTAAAACTGATCTCGTAAAATAAGTCCTCATATGTTCTTTGACTTGCTTCTTCTGCACCTAGTCTGTACTGTGTTCTGTGAGCTAGTGCAAGAAGAATAAAATTCCTTCTTTACAGTCTAAGGCATGCTTGGTGACTTGTTTCGTCCCTGTTACTTAAAATTACACGCATTCCTTAAGCTTGCTGTCTAATGATTGAAGGCCATTTCTTTCTAATTTTGTGTCTTCCCTCTCCACTTTTCAGGAATTTTTAAATTTCTTACCTTTTTTCCTCTCTGTGTTACACTTACTGAAAATAAAGGAGACACTTGTCCTGGTAGAAAGGGAAATGGTGTAGTGGTGTGTTTGATCTGCAGTTCTTAAATTAACTTACTAAAAGAAAAATGGCAAACATAAACCACTAATGTTTCTTACTTTTAGAACCTTGTATTATGATTATTTGCCTGTCCTATCAAAAAAATTTTAAATGAAAGGACAGAGGTGGTCATTTAATATATAGTTGAGGAAGAAACTGGGGAAATGATTCTGCTTGACTGCTGACAAGAAAATTATGCAAGCCATTGCTCCCTCATGAAGAAAATAGGTTTAAAGTCCACTCATTTCTTCCATTGTTAAGCCATGAGTAGATTTTAAGCTATTTAAAATTACTGATCCTGAAAAGCCAGTCTGCATTAAAGGGGTTCAGAGAGTGCATAGTTGAATGTGGAGGGGACCAGGTGATAGCACATGAGTTAGACAAATTACCATCACTTTTCATAAGTAATTACTTACAGTCAGAATCATCTGCTTCATGCAAATAATTAGTAGCTTCAATGTTTTCATCCAGAGAAAGGCATAAAGCTTTATTTTTTTTAATAATTGTGAACTTTCATATTGCAATGACTACTGAAGAAATATTGAATGTGTCTTTCTTAAATCTCTGTCTTGGGTTTAACTCCCAATGTGGCAGTATGTTTTTACCATACAGTCTTTAATATATTTATCCTCACAGTATCTCAGTAAGGTTAGGAAGATCTAAGGGTACTTAAAAAAATAAATCCAAAAAAGAACATAATCATTTATGGTGGGATTTAGGCACTTGCAGCTGAAATTGTGACCCTGAAAAGCTCTGCTCAGCTGTTGCCTCATCTAAAAGACACCTTCCTGACACACTTAATGGTCTCTTGTCTCAGCCCGAACCCAGAAGTACTACTGTTTTCTCTAAGCTGAGAAAGCATGAAGAAATTATTCCCAGGCTGAAAAGCACTGAACTTCAGACAGAATTTCAGTTTACAGGTAAAGGTAGATAATTCCACAGAACATTAACAGAATGTTAACAGCATTGCCTTGTTCTTTTGGCCATCCCACAATTTAATGCTTTCCAATTCTTTTTTGGGGCCATCAATGAAGGAATCTTCTGCATTTGGGGTGAAATGATATGCCAGGGAATTGTCATTAAGGAATGCTCCAATGCCAAATTTGGGTCATTAAGATGCAGCGGTTATTTGAAAAGAAAAGGTAACACACCCAAGAGACTGGTTGTGATAAATCTACCTTGCTCGTGCAAATTGATTTTAAACAGTACCGTGAGGTTCAAGTGCCAGGAAAATACTGTTGGAGATCATCTGGAGAGCTGTGAGGAATAGAGGATGTGAAGAGGAGGTTCTTCATTCAGTAATGTTGCGCTTTTCACTGCTCTTTGTCTTTTGAGGATCCCATTCTTCTTCTCTTGGTTTAGGTGGGAAATGGGAATATATGTCGTTCCAGAGATAAACTATTGGTACAAAGCAGAAATACTGACTTAATCAGTACTGTAAGCTAGCCTTTTTCATATGCTAGTTATGCCAATTAATACTGTTACAGAGAAGCAAGACATGATGCGTGCACATATTACCAACTGTCGCCCCCCACAAGATATCCATATACCTATAACAGTCCTGAATTGGTTTCCATGTTATCCTTTCCCATTACAAAGTATACTGTATTTGGGATACAAAGTGAATTCCTGTGACTGTGAGTTAGGATTTGTGGAACCTGAATGGGAGGTAAGTCCTGGAGCTGTAAAACTTGCACCAACAATAATTTTCTACAAGGTTATATAGTGATTTAAACTGTGGGGTAGTTTAAAGCATAACATGCCCCTAAACAAAATGCAGCTCTTTATAGAATTGTATTTACAATGTAGAAGTGTGTGTTTTATTTGAGATCTCAAATACTTATCTTTATAACTCCAAAGTGAAGGTGAGGCTTCAAAGATTGGAGGGCAGCATCTGTTAACTGTAGCTGCTTTGCATATTTATACATCTTATAAACTAGTTAAACTGATTTGAAAACAGGTGTGCATAGAAGTATGACCAACTTTTAGTTTACTGAGCATAACATGCTACTCACTGATTATGGCTTCCAAATGGATCTCCAATCTAAGTAATTTTGCAGGCATGTAAAATGTCTTCTGTGGAAGAAATTAAAGGATAGCAAATTGTGTAAGCAAGGTGAAATGAAGAACATGATTTGCTAAAATCTTGAATTGCTGAATAAATATCTTAATAGCTGAAAGGATACAGAGGTGTCTGAGACCCATGCCACTTTGCARTGAAAGCTAACAAAAGAATCCTCTGTCCCCTCTCCCCCATCACCACTCCGGTTTAACTTATGACACTTAAAAGGGTTAAGTATTGGCATGAATAAATGTGATCAGGAAATACAGTAAACAGGACTGTGTCTCCGTGCTTTTAAGGCATGCTGAAAGCAGAACTAGCATTCCAGGTGAGGGAACAGATCACTTCAAGATACTCCACAAAGATTAACCTTTCCTTGGAAAGTAGTAGTTAGATATTATTGTGACAGCCTTCTTTAGTCTTTTGTCTGCTGTTACTCATTGGCGTTTGCTGTAGCAAGTGAATAAGGAAATATTTGGGGAAAGAACCATGTGCTCAGTGCAATAATCAGATTAATGTGAGAACCTAAGCTGAATCTGTTCAGGGAAACTCGTAATACACGAGTCTACTTAGTAAAAGGAAGGCTGTGTGCAAGCAGATAATGGACAGTCAGGCCCCCATAATGTTGAAGTTACCCAGAAGTTTCCATTTTGCTTTGGGTATCAGAAGGGAAGAGGGCAACGAAGAAGAAAAGTTTATTGCATAGGATGGAGTAGAATTGATCTCAGTGTGAAGACCCCTGCAGTGGAKTGGTGACTCTGTGCTGTGATGGCTGTACTGTATGGTATGATACTATGTGGAGATAGTTTAGCTATCTAGGTAGGAGTTGTATTAACTTGTGAGCAAACAATGGCTCTTTCTCAGGATGTTGCTTCAGTTGCAGGGCAGGCAAGATCCTCAGTAATATGGGTACTTTGTATTTGTTTTAATCCACAGTGTGGATGTGCCAAGACTGCATATTTGATTTGCAAAGACAGAAATATGCTGGTGTCTGCTTAACTTGGTTGCTGATGTTGTACATCATTTGGATAACATGACAGTCCTTTCATAAAGTCAACTCTTTGAGATATGAATTTCTGTAGAATATGGTGGGCTCACACCTGTGTCCTCTGGACTTGACAGGTGACTGAATCCAGGAGACAGATGCTTTCAATCACAGAAGGCAGAGGTGTGGTTAACCTGAAATGCATTTCTCAGCCTGTTGAATTTGTTTGTTCGGTACTGGCCTACTGAAGGTAAACCAGGTGTATAAATACCTTTCTGAACAGGCAAACAGAGTTCAGTCTCTGTGTGTCAGTACTTCTCAGTACTTCTGTGTGTCACACCCTTATTACAATTTGTTTCATTTTATATTCCATTTTTCCTTGTTAATTTGCTCCTGTCAGTAGTTAAAACCAGGTAATTTGATCCAGAAATGATGTGAATCATCTATGGAGAATTGAAGCGTACAGAAATTTAACATGAAAGAGAGACCTGTCTTGAACCTGTTTTTCTGCACTAGTATACAGTGACCCTAGAGAAGTTAAACACAGAATTCTCTTTAGAAAGAGAAGGCAGAAATTCTGCATGATATTAAGGAGAAAAGAGCCTCAGGGAAGATCTTTCAATCACTGTGAGCTGACAAAATGCTCCAGAGCAGCACAGTCCACTTTTAGCGTCACATTGAAGAATGGAGACACAGTTCAAGGGTGTGCTATTAGTATCGCCAACCCAAACTTCAAGTGTAAATGTGATGGAAAGGACCCTGCTGCAGACAGCTAGCTCAGTTGCTGAGTGGTGGTAACTTGAGAATACTAACAGGTCTTTTCTTAAGATCTTGTTAAAGATAAGGCTTAAAAAATTCTTGAGGAAATTGGAATCACTGATTTATTTATCATTATTTTTAAGCTGGAACACACTGACTGTTTTTTTTAATGTAGAAAACCAAAACAAAAGAGAATAACCTGGTGAAGTATAGGCTCTGCTGCCATCTTTATTAGTATCCTGTGCCTCACTCAGCTGGTGTTCACAGTTACCTGGGCTGCTATCAGACTTCTGCCTCGAGGACATCTACAGTGCTCATGAGACAGGGCTTTATAGAGAAGGCTCGTGCAGCACTCTGCTTCAGAAATGACATGATTACTGGCCATAAGAAATCAAAAGGGAGCATTACATTACTTCCAACTGCAAATGTGATCTGGACCAGCAAGCTGTAACCTGCACTGACTAAGAAAATGAGGCTTGTCACTATATTTTAAGAGGAAGAAGCATTTTGGGGTAAGATGAAAGGTAATTTCTCTTTGGAAGTGGGGGTGACTGTCATGTTATTGGAGAGAGGGTGAAGTGCTGGAGTGGGAAGCTGTAGGATGGTTTTAGCTAACAACTTTTTGAGACATCCACATGTCATTCCTCAAACTTGCCTTTTGTCTGCCTGAAAAGAGAATAAACAAAGAAGATGGTCTCCTACGTAGTTCTTCTCAGAGATGTAGGGAATCTTGGTTCATTGAGCAGAATATAAAAACAAGGCAGTTTTGATGTCGTATGCAGTAATGAATGCATGATCCTGAATGACTGGGGAGAACTTCCCCCCCAAAGCCACACCATCTGAGTATGACACCCACACCTTCCATGACTGAAGAGGCTGAGAAATATGCCTTAAGGGAGGAAGACTTGGTGGCACCTCAAGGTAGGCATTTATAGACTGTCATGACAAAAAGCTTTCTGTGAGTACAAATAAATACATCAGCTGATTTTTTTCAGTTTATAAAACTGTGTTTGCTAGGGCTTGTAAAAATGACAGCAACAATTAGGATCAGTATGCAAATGCTGCTTAAACTCTCCACAATTATTCCCTGCTTCAAATATAGCTTTCTTCCCCTTTTTTTCTTCTCTCCTTTAGCACATTTCAGCCAAAACACAACCCACACCAAAATGGCCCTGCAGCATCAAAGCTGACAAATCTAAGCTGTGATAAAACAAGGGAAGTGGAATTCCTGCAATTGGAGATTTTACAGAGGGCACCTGCCAATTTTTCAGGAGCTAACCAGCGGAATGTTCTTTGAGGAAAGCACCTCAGGAAATCTGAAGTGCTAAAGTGAGTTCTCTGTCACATATAGGTCCCAGGTTAAGTAAAACTAGTAGATAAGAACAGCACTGTAAGCTATGGCTGAAGGGAATCTGAAGGTCAAAGTGGATGACAAAACCTGGAACGATGATGTTGCCGGGGGGGGAGGGAAACGTGTTCAGTAATGGAGTTTCTGCATTTTTGTTCAGCTGAGGTTCTGAAGATTAAATTCTATAGGAGAATATAGGGGTAATCTGTACATCAATCTGTAAATCAAACTATGAGAGCCTTTGACATTGCACAAGAAGGTTGTTTGGCCATTGGCTCTTTCTGGATTGCCAGAAAGACAGAAACCCATCAGGACCACAGCAACACAACACAAAATTCAGTCTGTTTGCCCCTTTGGAAAGAGTCAGCATAGACTTTCTGTTCCTCTGGGAACTAACCATGACTCATTGCCTGTATGCTGGACTGTGTATTGGACAGCTCATCTTCACCTAAATCTTAGTAAAACACGCGCAAGTCATTCAGTGTCACTGATGGAAATCGGCATAATGGTGAAGCCGCCAGCCATTTCTTCACGTACAGAGTGACCAGGAAGGTTGATGTCAGGGAGCTGTGTGGCACCCCACAAGAAAGTGCTCTTGGGTGAACAAGCAGTAGTCGTCTCAGAAAGAAAACAATACATGGAGTCACTGCGTGACTCCATACATTATTTCTTCCGTGCCCATGGGACCACAGATGAGTCAGCAACAGTTTGTGGTTTGTTGTAACAAAAGTAGCTGACAWTTGTAACAAAATCAGTATGGATGCTTGGTTCTCATCCAGGGCCAGCGGGAGGTTCTCAACCAACAAAGCCAATGCAGTCTAGTCTATCAGGACATCTGTTGCTTATGAGGGGAATGATGTAAACAAAGAACAGCCTTTTCTTCTTGTTTCATCTGTTCATTAACAATGCGATGCCTTGTGAACCATAAACATACAGCGCATATTAGTTACTGGCTTTGGTGCTGATTATACTATTGTCAACTATGAAGTATCCTGTTTTAAGATATTTGCATCACTGTTGCAAGGATAGAGGCCAGGAGTGGGCTTGCATCATTGAGGTGACCAGCTGTCTTAGGGTACAGTACCACTGATGTCTAGTTTTTCACTCCATCACACAGCATAATTTAGGGTATTTCCCCTAACGCTGAAACAGCTGGAAAGTCAAAAAGCCGCAACTATACTGTGCCACAGGGCACAGTGGAACAGACTGAAGCTATCACCAAAATGACCTTGCAGGAACAAGGTGTTTTTAAAATAACACTTCCAAAAGATCATACAACACTGGAGGGGAATGGTCTCTCCCGCTCTGACCTGGTGACAAAATTTCTTTTGAAATGAGCTCCTTATCGAGTGATTGATTCAGCCCTCTGTGTATGAGCGAAACACTGCCAGCAAGCACTCGGAGGGAGAGGAGAGCTTCCATCCCACAATTGGTTGCTAACTGTGGCAAATCTCCAGTAGTTTCTAAGAAAATCAGAAAAAAGCCTCATAAGTCAAATTCTGCATCAAAGAGAAGAAAAKAAATAAATCCTTCTTGGTTTTTCCAGGTGACCAGTTAACTCCCTGAATCACGGAGTTAGCACTAGAAGCATGGAGAGGCAAACAGGAATAAGTCTCCTTTCAAGTCCCATCTCAACTCTCATGGCCAAGCACAAGGGAAGACCGTATGCTTTGCTCCATCCTTGTTTCTCTTCCAAATGGACTCCAGCTAGATGAATTGAGTAAACATAGTGTTAGAGAGGGATTATATGTTATCATTTTGTTAGACGTTTATAGGAGATGGGATTAAATTGCTGCAGAGTGTAAATGTGTTGTGGGGCCTACTTCTTCACCTAATTCTTTTGAAAAAATCCTGCATCCGTTGCATTGTTCCTCTTTAGTTACCATTTGGTATCTGAGTCTTGCTGTGGTTTACATAGTAATTTGAAAGCAAACAGTGTCTTAATCTTTAGAGGGTTAAATGTTACCTTCAGTGTTTGTGTATGAGTCCCTTTGACCCCTGTAAGACTTCTGCACATGCAGGAAGAGGGAGTACMGCCTTGTCTCTGGCAGCCCTCAGGCAGTAGTTAGAATTTGCTCTAATTAATGGAGTCTCTAGTAGGAATTATTCTGTGTTTCCCAAATACATAACCAATGAGTTCTTCTATTAGTCCATTCTTCTATTTTAATAGGGGTTCCTAACATTTCCTCTAGGCTTTCAGAGGAGAAGTCATACAGAGTGCATTATTCAGTTTTTTAGGCTGTGCTCATCTTTGCATTATTTCTAATCAAAGCACCTTTTTGGTTATTGTGTGTATTCATAAAATACAGACAGCATGCAATATATAGATTTGGCTGCTTTTCCATAGCCACTATGAAAATAGCAAGAAAAAATTGCTTTTCATTTTGCCTGACAGCCAGTTTTAATTTTATTCATCATTTTATCAGATTATATAACATTTCTGCTGTCTGCATCTGTCTTTTGACTGCTTTCCTCTCTCTTCCTTTTTTTTCTCCATTATGTTTATGCTGAAAATATGAAAACAACAATAAAGAAGAGACCAATAATAGCTTCTTGCAGTAAAAAGGGCTTATTAAAAGGATATTTTCTGCCTGGGTGAAAAAATTCCTTGAAAATATCATAAATACTTTATAACGCACAGAGCTACACTTTTATTGTCTTCCCAAGTTGATTGTCTAGATAAACCATTAAAAAAAAAACCAAAAATAAAATGTCACATTTAAAAAGAGCAAGTAGGTGAGCTTTCTTCACAGTCCAATTAGGCAGATTCCAGATGAAACATCAAAAAAGGATTAAGTAACCATACAAAGGGCGAAAGCTTTTAAAGACAGTCTGATGACAAAGTGGATATACTTTCATTTTGTAGAAAAATTGCTAATACTGTAACATCCAATGGGCTTGGTTTTATTACGTGTTTACAAGGCTCTTCATTGTGGTCTCAGCAATATGAAGAGCTCTGCAAGCATGCAATAAAAACTGAGCAGATTTGGTGTTAGCACTATTCAATGGTGTCCCTTGTAGTAGGGAACTTCTGTTTAAATAAGCACTGAAGTTTTGTGGCACACTCTCTGACCTTGGGTTCTAATGATAAGGAGCAAAAGGAAGATCTTTCTAGTAAAGTTTTTAGATCATGTTTGTTTTCTTTTCTATAAGTACATAAAGTCTTTTATTTAAGATATCCAAGATTTGCTGGTAAGGATGATTCATAACTGAAGTCCAGTTTTCCTTTGGGATTAGGCACCAGTGTTTGTTTTTTGTTTTTCTAGCATAGCAACTGAATTTCATCATTCATTTTGTCATTTAGCAATRGAAGACAACTTCACCAAAGAAGCTCACAGTACAAGTAAAATGGAAGTAAATGGAAGCCATATGTTGTTACTATAATTTCCAAGGTTAAGAAAAAGGTMTAGTTCTGACTATATGATTTTTAATGGAGAGAGAAATACACTTTGTTATCAATAGCCTTGAGTTTTTAGGGTTTTTTAAATAGTTATTTATTTTGTTAATGGTAGTTTGAAGAACACATTATGCCCAAAGTGTTCAGAGCAAGGTTGTTGCCTGGCAGTAATCCATTTCTTAACTTATGTACAACTGTGGAGTTATTAATGCTAGTCAGGTTATGTGCAAGGATTCAGGAAAATTCTTTATTCCTCATTGACTCCTGACAGTTATTGTACCTAGGAACTGGGTAACGTGTTCTGAAGTGAGCAATTATGGAAATGTTTACTTCACTGGCTGCATGTAAATGTGTGCAGAGAATGTACCAGAATTTTTCCTTGGGGGTATTTAATTCTCTCCAGGGCAATGAAAATCAAATGATTTCTTTTTTTTTTTTTTTTTTTCCAAAGCTGGGATGTTTTTTTTAAGTGCTATAATGCAGCTGAATAATGATGAATGCAGTAGACAGAAAAGAAATATAGAGAGAACTACCGGCAGATCTGGAAAACAAATTTTAAGGGGATGCTAAAACCAAAAAGGAATAAAAAGGGGGTAGGGAGCAAGGGAAGGCTTGTGACAGCTTCAAGTTTGCAGGAAAAAGGATATAAAATGGGTGCTCTAGTATTCAGGAGTAGTACTGTGCATGTAATACATCTGTTTTTTAAGAACATTAGCGATTGGCTCAGTATTGTTCACATCGGAGGGCATCACATTTGCTTGTTAATTAAATGCAGTATCAGTACCTACTGTCCCTGAACAGTTGGGGAAAAAAATCCCAATATGTATACATATCTGTGAAATTTTTGTGGATGCAAGTGGATCTCATACAAATTACAACTGGATTGTTGCTCTTGCTTTTTAATGTCTCTCTCCTAGTATTTCACTACTTCTTCTATGTAACCATTGAGAAAAAGAAACTTGTTTACTAAAAAGGAATTTGGGCAAGTGTATAGCTTTCGTGAGAAATTAAATGGGAGGTTTTCATCGCTGAGATTTTTWAAAAGCCAACTCGTTCTGTAAATGTACATTAAGATCATATATAAGCAGTTTGGACTAAAATCTTGGAAAATTATCCGTATTATGTAACCTGTGCATGAATCTGAAACTTACAGTGTACTCGAAGCTGAATGCTCACCAAAGGAAAACTGAATTCAAGCTTTCTGAATAAGATTATTAATTACATCAAAGTGACTTAAAAAATCAGGAGTTTGCACATACTATTTTACAGTAGTGAGAGTAAATATTAGTTTAAATTGGCCTTGGTGGTCATATGCCTGTCATTAGACTAGAATTAGATTACATTAATTTAAAAAAATAGTTCCTGACCTTTCTGCTCGAATTTTTTGTGTGTATTTTTCCTGAATTTCTTAAGGAAGGGTTTCATAAAAAGGGTTTTATGTCTTGCAGAAAATTGAGTTTTGTAGACATTACCTAACTCTTGATTTGTCACACTGGGATCAATAACATTTCGCTGCTCTTAAACACACAGAATCACAGGGGACACATAATGTTTTTTATAAGTGCAGTAAAGTTAACGTGTTGTTGAAACAAAAACTCCTCTGACAGTCCTGTAATAAGTACACTCTGAAACTAGCAAATTATCTGTAATACTAGGAAAGGCAGGAAGAGCGCTTAAGAGTACAATGTGTACGTTGTTGGTGCTAGGTACAGCATGAAGATAGAAATAGGGATGCTAAGTTTTCTCTTCCCTTACATGTCAGAGACACTATAGGCTGGATTTCCCTGGGATCCCTGTTGTGGGGTTGACACAGCGGCTCTGAGCAGTTTTTAGGTCCCCACCTCCCCCCCCCCCAAATGAAACTATGGCTTCAACATCTCTTCAGCAGAAGTGGTTCTGCTATAACTTTGTGAGTGATCTAAACTGCTGTGAATTTATGCAAGAGGATAGCCCAGTAAACTGTGCAAGAAAGGCTTTAGAGAATGTCAAACAATGGGCCCGTTCCCCTCCCCTAATACAGTCAACAAAAGTTTCCACCGCAAACGCCTGCCACCAGAACCCCCCAAATGACTCCGGTATTTTAAGGCAGATTTGAATTATAGCTGAATAAAAGAAAGACCCTCTTTCCACTGTCTATTGTCTAGAAAATAAATGGAATTCAAGTAACACATATATCCATCTTTGTTTCCTGATTTAGAGAATCAAAGGAACTGATGTTAGATTAATTTGTATAGTTGTGCAAAAATGGTTGTATTCTATTGCCAAGTTTCTTTCTGGTTTAATACCAAAAGGAAAAGAAACGTGTGTTTTTGATATTTCATGCATTGCTGTAATGATTATAAAAAGGGAGGGTTGGGGGGGATACTGTGAAGGAGATTTCCATTTATGCAGGAAATGCAGCTACAAGACCCAGAAAGGTGTGGCTTGTCTGACCTTTCCTTGGATTTTCTTCCTTGAGAGATTTAAGGGCAGGAAAGGTTGAGAAGCTGTTTAATGTTAAAGGAATTTTGGATATTGATGGTAGCAGGCAGTGGCCCTTTTATGCACAGTGGAAGTGCTGGAAGATAAATATAGCCTGATGTGAAAATCTTGTCACTTTGTGTAAGCTGGTGCTATCCATCCTTCAGCACTTTGCAGAGAATGTAGTTTTATGTTCATTTAATAATTATCCATTTTGGTTGTACTTGTCGGGGAGAGCTTCTTGAGCCCCATCAGTTTTTCAGAGAAGCACCACTCAAGCTCTTCTGCTGAAAATGTTTTTCCTTTCCTCCCTTCACTTCATTCCACTCTTCCCCTTATCGACACACTCATCAGTGCCAGAGCTCTTCAGTATTCAACTCCTGTCCTTTGTGAAGTGATTTTGCCCAGACACGTCTGGCTCAGGGTGAAGTGCCCTCCCCTGAGAGCACGCACTGCAGCCCCAGGTCGCCAGCACCATGAATACATTATTATCCCAATTTCCATCCTGTTGCCACGGCAGCACTTTTGGAGCTGCTGGGTTATTAAGTCGTACATCACTAATACCCTGATATGAGCAGAAGTTGGATTTAATATCGGCCTTTGATCAGATTACCTCCCAACAGTCAGCTGTCATTAGAAAATTCCTTTGCTCATTATACCCTCAGAGCTCTGGCCTGTGTAGAAAAGGGGTGGCAGGCCTGATACATGGAGGCAATTTCAAGCCTAGGCCTGGTATTGTACACTTAATTTATTTTCTGACCTTTTTGATATTTGGAAGATTCTGTACAACTCTGTGTATGTATATATGTAATATCTCTAGTTTTGTGGGGGCTTTTTTTTTTTTTTTTTTTTTTTCTTGTTTTTTTTTTTTTTTTTTTTTTTTTTTTTTTTTTTTTTTTTTTTTTTGTCTCTTGCCAAGTGATACTGTACTTTGTTGGAAAGTGTCTGTTTTCTGCCTGTCCTCGGGTAATGTATAAAACATGGTGCTTCAGGTAGAGATGAAGGGTAAACTGATGTCCCCCTAAATGGCCAGCCTGTGTATGCACCTAACACTTCACTGAGCAATCTGTCAACATGTCAGCAACACATGTTTTATAAAAAGCCTCCAGTGGGAGCAAAGGCTCCTGCCAGGGCTTAGGAAATGCTTTGAATTCAGCAGATTTCTATTGCTGGAGTCCCCCGAGGTTCCTTTTACAATGCCTACATTTCAGAAATTTGAACTTGGGACCCTTAGGGGGTTCTCTCCGAATGCCTGAAAATGTAGAGTTATATTGTTGCGTGTCCCCAAGCGGTCTTTACTAATACCTGAATTCGGAGAAGCTGGAAATTACAGAGCTCCCCAGGGGGAGCTTTATCCACACCAGGAAGAAGAGAATAACTCTGCAGGGAGATTGCTTAATGCATTGCTGAAATAAAAGAATTTGAGAGAGATGGGTTGAAGTGGTTTTTTTTTTTCTTCTTCTTCTTCTTTTCTGGCCACTCCTTCGGCTTAGCCAAGTCCTTAAAGACAAAGTCAGGGTAAAGAAGCAGCTGGGCTTTTTAAAATGAAATTTTAGATGTGGCTTTTGAAACAGCCAGTTGATGCCTCTGTGTGTGCATGTATGTACGTATACATGCATCTTGAATGTGTTCTCTTACATGTAAAAGTTTTGTTTGCTTCTGTGTGCATCCTCCATTTTCCTTGTGTTCCTCCACATCAAATTGCCAGAATTTGTATAGACTCTGTGTATCTTTAGCCGTCAGCAATATTCCAGCATGTATATTTCACACTGTTAGTAACTCAACCCTTGTTTCAGCTTGCCTGCCCTCTCGTGCAGCGCCTTTTCCCCAGGCCAGGCGTGGCTCCCYCCCATGCCAAGAGGATGTGGCCGAGCCTTTTCCTGCTCAAGGATTTTCAGCTCTGGTGCTTGTGGCTCCGTAACCCAGCTGTCCCCAAACTTGGGTTCAGTCCAACTGGACCTGGCAGAGCTGGGCCAACCCCTCAAACGCCCTAACTACACTGGGGAATGCAGCGGAGAAATGATCGTTACAAGCGCCCAATAGCTACAGTAGGAGCCATAATGTTCAAATGGTTGTGTTCTTACTGAGCTTCCAAGATAGTAGGAAAATGCGAGAGCCAACTGTGTGCTCTTTATTATCTCCAGTAAGGCAAAATCTTTTCCTCATTGCCTGCTTTTCGAGATCTTTCTTTGGCCAGCTTTTGACACCATGTCACTTGACCCTAGCAGGAGGGAGCCAGGGGCCGGGGCTCATGTTTACCCGCGAGCCTCAGGGGACAGAGCAGTACCTTTGAGTCCAGCTTCTTTCAGTTTTGCAGACAAAGCTGAGGCGAACGCTCGCACACAACTCAGCCGGCCAGTGTAAAACAGTTCCAGCTGTGGCCGCTCATGAATTTGGGGGAGGGGGAGGGAAAGTATTGGCTTATATTTTAGGTGTGGCTGTGCTGCATGCATAGAGCTTGCTCTAAACATTGCTTTTAACTTTGTTAAAGGAGGGGAAAGGGATATGAACAAGCAAGTCTCAGTTCAGTAAATTATAAATGCGTTTTAAAACCCMAAGTACAGTTTCAGGTGGAATTAGCATTTCCCTCTGTGTTTGTGGGGGGGAGTTTTCTAAAAATAACTTTCTCTCAATCTTCAGGAATTTTTTTTCTCTTGCACTTTTAAGTAAAAGAGACAAACTCTGTACTGGATTTATTTCAATGCTAAATTTTGCAGGTTGACAAAAGGCACATCTTGCTTTCTGAAAGGCTAGGTTTATTGGTTTGTTTGTTTTTTTTCCATTTTTCTCCCGAAATCTAGGAGGTGACAGAATTAATTAGGCCAAATGCTGGCATGAAAAGTTTGATAGCGCATGTTTTTAACTAATGCTTTTGCTGATAGGGCTACTGGCCTCTGGAGGTTTTATAAGTATATTTACTATGACAGAATAATTAAGATCAGTGGAGGTTTTTAATCACCCACAAAACAGTGCATATTTGGCAAAGGCTAGGAAGGAGGGTTTAAAGATGCGTTTTTGTTTTGTATCTGTCAGAGATGACAGAACAGAGGAGCTGGGGTTGGCGTTCGCCTTCTGCACAACACGCATGCAGACCTATTTAAAAGGAGAACCTAAACTCTTCTTGCCTTCCTAGAGTATAAGAGCCAGTCAGTATTTTTTATCCTTAGGAAAAGTAATGAGTGGAACCTGCTTTTGATATTTGTGATTGCAAGTCAAGCTGAACCTCCTGCTATATTTTGGTAACATTTTCACTGGACAGAATGTTTGCCCTGTTCATTACAAAAGTGGTGCCAGCTGCCTGTCTGACAAAGCAAATGTATTTAAAGTGCCTCACTGTGTGCTTAATGCRTTTGAAGAAGGTGTTTTGTATTTTAAGTACTTATAGGCGTCCAGTGAAACATTTGCATCTGGCACCCTTTTTAAAAATAAAAGAGGAGAAAATTTCTCTTCCATGTGGTGCCTTTCATGAAAATGCATCTGTCCTCTTCACTACCCATTATCAAATAGTAAAAGGTTTTGTACTTAGGATTTTTTTTTTTTAATTTTTTTGTATTTATTTTAGTTGTATTGGTAAGAAATGTGTCTCTCATGAATAATATCAGCAGGAGTTTCCCATTAAATGGTCTTGAGCACGTCATGGACAACTCGATTTAACTTTTAAATTTTCTATTGCCTCCTTAGGAAAGATTCAGATAATGCATCAGCATAATCTTAAATTTATTTCCTGGAGATGCCAAATCTTTTGCTTTCCCAACCCCCACCCCGAACACAAAGTCCTTCTCTTTTTCTGTGTAACTTCAGAGGAAAGTCGGCCTGCCAGATGGAGTGCTGCTGCACTTGCTTTCCCTTCTCAGACACTGAAACACATTATTTTGGAACCATATCCTGTCTCCCCTAAGGCTAAAAACTAAAAGACTAGCCTGAACCCTGATCCCTGGCATGGTGGCATGATGCACTGTGCCACTCCTAGCAGGCCAGTGTTTCATTTCCTCCCTTTCAAACAAGTGTAATGTCATTTCTTATACTTTCTAAGATTTTCGCCCTGGAGGAATGCATTCAGGATTATTCAGAGGAGTTGAATGCAACTCAGTATTTGCAGTTTGATTCGGTTGCTCTAGGAATATGCAATAGTGCGACCCTGTATTCATAACCAGAATGCCTATTTAGAAGCCAGCAAAATAAGATAACCAAGGTTTCCACCAGAGAGTGATTGCTTACATAGCAATGCCTTGCTTCTGTAGTAGCAGGCAATGTCATTTTTTTTGTCTGCTTCCAGAGAAGAAGAAAAGTTCAACTGCAGCAAAGTGGAAAACCAATTCTCAGAGTATGGAAACTATTTGTCGGTTGTTAGCACCCCAAACCACTTAATAACCACTAATTAGGTTTTATTTCTTTTTGGTAATTGTTTCTTTTTTTGTTTTTCTATCATTGCACACTTACTCTATCATAATTGTGTACTTGATTTGATGTCTAGTTCTGGACTCACAGTAGGTACTTTGAGGAGCAAAATTAAATCATTATTTGCTATTTAGCTGTTTGAATATGCTATCAAGAAGACAACCATGTTTGCCACCTGWCAGTGGTTGTGAAATGTGTATACTGCTTTCTTTGTCAGCAAAGTAAATTTTGATTGAAGAGAGAGAAAAAGAAATTATGTTTAAAGGAAGACTGTGTTTTGTTTGTATAGTGCGCTGCCAGGCAGTAGTGGTATTTCTTTTCTCAATGAAGTCTGTGTATTGTTATCAACAGCTAAGCGCTCAGCAGCCTCATCAGGGAACAGTTTCATAAGGGATCATCTCGCACATGTTTTAGAGCCCTGTCTATCTCATCAACCAGTAGCATCTCTGGATATTGATGATTTCCAGTGTAAAAGGAATCAATATGTAGAATAATACAGAAACTTTTAAACCATACAGTTAAATAGAAAGATGTGGTCAGTGGTCAGTGCTGCTAATCTCCTATACATTTTACGTGGTGTACATAGGTGTAGTCCATTCATTTGTAGGATATTTGCTAGACTGCTAAAATCATGATCTTTCTAGTGATAGAAAAGTGTCAACAAACAGGGGCAAATCCAGAACCCTTTCACTCATTTTCCTGGGTCCTTTGTAAGTCAAACTCTCATTTAAGTTGGATGTGGTTGTCTGATTAAAACTGCTTGGATTTGATCTACAGAGAAGAGCATTTTCAATGGCAGTTCTGCTTTTATTGTTATGTCCTCAGAGTGGGAGTTATTTCAGCCACATTTCACCAATCGTAACAATTAGGGAGACAGCGTGGAGGTTCCCTTTCCTGAAAAGTAAAACAAAAGGCAGCTGAGCCAACTCCTTTGTCATCCAAACTCCCAGAGATCCGCTGTGGGTGGGTCAAAGAAAAAAGACTGGCTTTGACCTCTGCAATATGGCAGCACCTCAGAAGGTTACTTGGGCAAGTGCCTGCCTTCAAGTATATTAATAGTCCTCTTGAGTTCCTTCGTTATGGCATTTCTCTTTGTCACAGTGAGGGGCGAATATGAGTATATCTCAAAAATAGGTTTGTGATGTCCTATTTTAGTTTAGATGTTAGTATGAGTAGCATTCTGGTCAGGGGCACATGCTGTATTTTCAAGTGAGAGAGTCATGCTCTGTCTGGTTCTTCATCCGTTTTTCCTCCCTTTCCCCGAGTGTTGTCACCTTAAACTATAGTTTTGAGGTGTGTCCTCTAAAGCTATCAGTAATCTCATTTGCTACCCAGCACAGAGAGCAGCTAATGTGTGCACACATAGGGCAACTTACCCAGTGATAACAGTACAGAGTGCATGTGCCTTTTTTCACCTGTATACGTTACTTGTGTATCACCAGCAAACTGGTCTGTGCTTGTGGTTTCCTATGTTTTTGTTTGTTACAGCTGAATTGTCTGATGTTTAATATGGTAGGAACATTGACTAAAGTTTTTCCCACTCTTGGGTTATTCAACTGAGAGACTGTCCTGTCCTTTTTTCTATGGTGTGGATTCTCTGGGATCTAATAAGGTGCATCTAGAAGTGCTGCAGTTTTACCTCAATGATTGCACTATGAGAGTAATTCTGTTCTACCTGGCTGTATATTTTCACAGAATTTATAGCGACTTAATAGCACAAAGTCCTTTTCTTTTCTGCCACATTTAGTTTCAGTTAGCCAGTGGATCCAAAAATTATGAAGTGGGGTATTCACAGGCGGATATGCTGTTTGGTAGCATATGCTTCATTTCTTTGGGAAATCAGACTGAGGAGATGCTAATTTTAACTTTTTAATTAATTAATTTCCTGCCTCCTCTGAAGCAGAAGTGGTCTTGATCCAGATCTGAGCTCCAGATATTCCCTCAGGTCCAGCCCCTCACTTTACACCATTGTCCTTTAGACCCCCAAAATGCAACGTTATCCGTCAGGCTGAAGAGCTCTGAATGGGAATCCCAGCGAAGCCCATCAGTGCCGCTTCTTAATCAACTGGAGAAGTCACTGCTCAATGATGTGAGGCACCCTTTGCCCTATCCCTCGAGTGCAGAATCCAGCTGGGGATCTCTCATACAGCAGGGCCTAGTGTTAGGCAAAAGCTAACATTTGTTATCCACAGTATAGGGGAAATGCTGGATGTTGTCTGACACTTACTGTCTTCCTCGAGGCCTGTATTTTGATCTCTGTGTCTCCCTTTTTAAAATTGTAAATCCATATACTTCCAAAGAAATTTTACTTTACCATAATATGGGCTGCTGCTGCTGCTGCTGCTGCTTTTTCTCTTTTTTTTCCTTAAACGTGATATCATGTCTCAAATTGGAGTGTTGTGTCACAGTGGTGTGTGACATTACAGTGTAAAATATAAAGCTATAAAAGTCTGTAATTTATAAGACTATATTAGGTGCTTACTGTATGTATTATGGCCTTGTAATTCACCATTGCCTATCATTTATTCTATATATAATTCCACTGAGAGTTCTGGTGACATTATAAAGCACAGAAGTGTAGCTCAAGTAGCTTGTCATCAGAACCCCAAGATAGAATTTCCTTGTATTGCATTATATAATGTTTTTATTATTATCCATAATGCAAGAATGGGAAATTTCTGCTTCAAACAATTCTAGTTTATGATCCAGGAATGTTGTTCATATACATCAAAAATTTTCAGAGTGGGAAATGACATCATAAGCACTCTCGTGTTGGCTTTTGTTGTGGAAGACTTTGTATAGGTTGTAGTATCACATCCTTGTCTAACAAGGTCAAGACATCTAGAAAAAAGTTTCCACAGCTTTCCTTTATGTAAGACTTWGCTAACTGCAAGTGAAGAAGAAGCTAAGTCAGTTGTTCCTGAACAAATTCCAAATCATTCTAATTGGGATTTGTCAAATATACTTAAGGTCTTCCTTATGTTTAAAAACTGAGTAACAGTATTTTACATTAACTGTCCAAAATGCTCTGGAGTTGCTATTGTGTGTCATAGTGTTTTGGAAAACATACGGAGTATCAGAATCCGTTTTTAGAAATGTTCTGCACTTTGGCAATTTAATAAAATAACAACAGATTTTATAATAACRTATCTCAAATTAGAAGCTCTCTTTCTAAGGAAACGAAGAAGCAAAACTTCACTTGCAGCTGAAAAATTATTTGTAGTGTGATCTGGGATGAGTTCACTGCCTGGCTCACCAGGTTCATCTGATGTCTGTGCAAGTTTTGTTACCTTCTTCATCAAGTGTGTTGAAAGCAGAGCCCTGTCCCTGTTTCAACAGGAAGCATCCTCAGCGTGGCTGAGTCTCTCTCCTTTGCCACATGGGTGTGCAGTGGCATCTCCTACTCATGGTGGTGCCGCTTTGATACATAACTTCTGTGAGCTGCCTTAGGATCTGTGCTTTTTCCCACTAAATCACCAAGAGAGGTGTCTAAGTGAGGGACTGGAGGCATCAGATCCTGGATTTGGTCAACAGCAGGTCATTTAAAGGGAATCTCTTTTGACTTTGATGCAATGCCTCTGGACAATTTGCAGCAGAAGCTGTTTGGTGGTGGGAAGTGGTGGGTGCAGGAGGGGGCGATTCAGCACTCCATGCCATGTATGAAATTCTTACGGTGTCGCATTGTCGCGTGTGCAATTTCTTTATTCAGACATAGCACTGAAACAGGTATGTTTTTAAAATAGGAAAAATGTTTGTGAAAAGCTGCTGGGATTTTTTTGGAGGACTTCGAAGAAAGGATATAGTTAAACCTAAACCAAACATTTTCACAAATGTTTTTTCTTGCATCACAGTGGGACAGCTGTTTGCAGGGATGAACGGATCAGACTTATGGTACAGTTACAACCATCCATAATAAAAAAAGGAGGGGGAAGGCAAGGAATGGGTCTGCAAGCTGACTGATTTCTCTTTAAATCACATTGTAATTTCTTTTTTGGCTAGTAAGTGACTTGAAAGTATTGGAAGATAAACAGCCTGAGCTAGAGCCCTGGACTTCTGCCAGGTGCTGGGCTCCCAATTAAGGGATGAAATTGCAAGATACTGTTCAATTTCACTGCAACAGTGGCTGGATTTTGTGGGTCGGTAAAACAAGTGGAAGGTTTTTTTCTCTCCTGGTCATGTATGTCAGAGGTACTGTGCATAGTTACCCCTGTTAGCAGTGATGGGACTTAGCCACAGAATCCCTGCAAATTGGTGGTGGGAATAGGCCCCTGGTTGAAAAGAAAATGGTTGTGGATGTTTAAGTTTCTATGGATCTTCTCAGCTGAATAATTCACCTTTTTTTTTTTACACTCATCTTGGCATTCAGCAGTGACTTAAAGTCATAAATGCAAGAATATGGATTTTGATGAAGGGCTGAAACTTTTAAATGCCTTGCAGAAAGCCGCACTGTAGAAAAAAACTTCAATTACTTTCTTTGTGTGTTGCTAACGGCGCCTCTTGTATCCTTTTTAGCACTAATTTACATTGCTTATGCTGTTTTATTTTTGCCATGGTGCTATTGTATTTGTAGTGGTACATTACTTACTGACTTAAATACTATCATTTTCTAAACTACAGAGGTAAGGAAATATAATTTCTTTTTGTACAATTTTCAGAATAAAATGAAAAGGGAGGTAGTGTCAACCCGAAAATGGTTTTCTTAGCTCCATCCTATGTTGTAATAAGATTTTAGAAGGTAGAGAAAAACCTCTGTCCCATTAATTTTAATGATAGCTTATCTTAATGCAATAAAACATTATGAAAATGAAATAATTCATATATTTTCTTTGAAATGTAAACTCTTACCTACTGTGCTCACTCAGCACTCGGATCTTTCTCTTTTTTTGTTTTTTTATCCACATCGTTTGCTGCTGTGGCAGTCTCGTGTGACGTCATACACAGAGCAATTTAACTCAGAAACAATGGCAGTGAACCACGCATGTCACCGAGTTGCACAGGTGTAAATGATAACATTTGGTCTTCGGTTGTCTGGAAATTTTCAGGATGATGTCCRGAATCTATCAAAGTAAATAGATTTGTCAGAGATTGTTCATGGAATCATGATTTCACTCCCTATCCAGTACAAACCAATTAAAGAGGTATCATATCACAACTGTCTTTAAGCAGAGAAGTTTCCAAAAATGTGGGAAATATAACTAGCTTTTGACAGAGTTCCTTCCCCCACCCAATTTAAGAACTTTAAGTTTTAGTTCTTTGCAAACATCACCCAAGAAACTTCATACTTCGTAGTGAGTTAAAATCCTTTGCCCAGAAAGATGCCATGATAATTACATCTACTTGATGTACAAATTTGAAATGGAAGAGCAATACTTTATTAAAACCTTTAACTAGCCATTAGAAGAGACTCTGTATGTTAAAACATAGGAAGTGGATGAAAGGCATTTTTTGTGCCAACAATTCTTCACCCTGTTTGTTCAATTCATAAACATAACATTTATGGGAATTATACAGGTAGAATGGACCCTTAAGTGCTCACCTCTCAAAACAACTAATTCTTCCCTTCCCTTCTCTCTCTCTCTGTCTCTCTTAGATGCATGTGAATGGCTTTAAAGTGATATTTTACATTACTTAAAAATTATGTGAGTGTTTGTTGCTGTTGTGTAGGAAGGAAATAAATCATGGGCTTTTGTGGGATTTTAAATTCGTCCCAGGAGTGAAGAGCTAATATCAAGACCTTCACAACTGGGATTAATTTCATGTATCTCTCAGGAGTCCATTGGGTATTATCTTTATACRTTATAAAAATGTGTTTTGATATGCTTAAATTAGTATTTTTTTCATGTCTATGAAGCAGAGGAAGCGATACTGTGTGTGCATGTGTATGTGTGTATGTGTGTGCGTGTGTGTTGGATGAAGTGATTGACATGGGTGGAGAGCTGCTGCCTCCAGCGTAATTAAGTGTATTGCTGTACAGCGTTGTTCCTGAGCATTACAAAGATTAAAGTACAGACTCCACAAGCAGGCGTGATATTGAGGAGGAAATTCACTCCACTCCAAACACGTATTTACTCTTATTTTATCCTCTCCAAAGGACGACTTCTACTAGGAGCCTATGGCTGAATGCCAGCTCTCGCACATCTCCACCATTCAGCAGCAGTTTCTCTGGACRTCCTTTAGCAGATGCTGTCAACTCATCACCTTTCTTTCATTCTACTCCCTCTGCCTTCATGGATCAGTGCGTTTGCGGTGCGTGTCGAGGAGAAGGGCAGAGTGGCAGAAGGAGGGCTCATAGGGGCGTAACTTCCCAGCTCCACGACATGAGTGAGCTTCAGTCACCCAAGCCCATGAGCTTCGCATGTTGCTGTGACCCTTCACCCTTGTAGGGAGCACCAGGAACTGGCTAGCAGCAAACCTGGCTTGATTTTTTTTGAGTAAYTTCTTTTTTAAAAAGATAAGATTGAGGAGGAAAAGAGGTTGGGATAGATAATGGGGATGAGTGAGGCTTGGAAATACTTTGTGATATTTCAGAGAGACTGCAGCTATGTTTATGTTTGTGTACACATGTGCCATGGCATGTGTGCATTAGCACTGAAGGAGCAGTTGCCAAAATGGTTGATCAGCCAAATAGCTTAAATATTTACTGAGGTTGTCTTGTCTCCCTCTGCCTGGTCATAAGTTTTAATCTGCCTGTGCTGGTTGTTTCATTAATTTAAGAGGATAGACTTTAGTGCAGTGCTTTTGTGGTTGCCCTGACTGCAAAATACCTCTTAGGCCAGAGGAAGAAAAAGGTAAATAATATCTTTATAAGTGTGTATTCCCTGTAATCTTTTAAATAATGCATGTATGCGAGGAAACCTGAAAAGTGTGCTCTCCAGAAAATTTCACTTAAAGGACAGAAGGAATCATTCTAATGTCCATCCTGTTTGTGCTAAATTTATCACTGTAGGGCGTAGTAGTTTTGCAAATTGTATACTTCGCTTTATAAGTCACTGTGAATTTTTCAGTTCTTCAGTGGTTTCAGTATTGCAAGGCTTTTTTTGGACAGTATTCTACTGGCAGAAGATTTAGTTGAGGTTCAGGTAGAATCTGTTACGCTATTCTCTCTCCCTCCCTGTCCCCCTCAGTGTTCCCTTTCTCCCTTTGTCTCATTACGCTGAGGCTTGGTTAACCGTAGCCATTCTAACATACTTACAGTGTATGCCAGACCTAAATGTTAAATACACAGCGCAAAAGAAGGAATCTTGAGGATGAACAGTAAGTTCCACAATAGACTTTAAGATACAGCAAATATATTCAGCAGATATCCCTCCCATTTGCCTGTTGTGCCACATTCTGTTTCATACTGAAAATGAGTCAGAGGGATGCCTGAAGAATTTAATGTCTAGTCTCAAGAAAAATAAAGCCATTTGCTAAAGCTATTCCAAACACTTCTACCATTGTAAATGTAGAATATATTACAATGGTTTCATATTATGTTTGTTTAATTAAAAGGCTACCAAGAACTCGAAAGAGCATGCCCTTCGTTTAGCTTTCATGTGCATATATGTGTTATGTTACTGCTCTCAATTATTAGGCCACGTATAAAAGTGGTGTGTGGGGGGGGTACTCTCCCTGCAGGACTTCTTATACTTTCATTGGACAGGATGGAAAGTGCTCACAAAATAAATGGCTTATATTTTATTTTCCTTGTTCAGTTATGTGGCCCCATGCCATACTTATTCCACACAACTGAAGCCTGGTACTTAAGTCAGATTAATTCATTCCTTCATGGACTTTTCTGTTGCACTCTTCATGACAGTATTTGAGCAATCTGCAAATATTCTTTATCCTATGAAGTGAGGTGCCATTATAATTCCAATTTTACCCAAGGGGAACTCAGTCACTTAAATTAAAGGCATGCTGTTCAGAGTAAGGGTCTTATTTTAAAAAAAAATGTACCTTTCTTTAGCTTTTTGTATGTTCATGACATCTCAGGTCCCCCACTTTAAGGTGAAACTGTTTCCTTCCTCTTTGTCCTTCACTCTCTCAGTGTGCCAGCAGTGTGAACTGCAGGACAAACGGGAGATTTTCTGCCCCTGTTCGGTTCACCTATGTGACATCCTAGCAGTTCTTGAAAGTCAGAGTGGCAAGGAAAGTCTTTTCCAGATGTGACATGTTTACTGAGGGATCTGTTACAGTTTAGCTATCAAATGCTAACAATTCTCTCCTGAATGTGCAGACAATGCTTTTATTTTTCAGGTTTACTAACTTAGTCACACCAGCACTGTTTTTCATAGGAACAGTCAAAGTCATGTGGCTGATATCAGGGTGACTGTACTGTGCAATTTTGGGTCCTTCCTCTAAGGATGCAATTTCCAAGTTTCTCTCTTAAATGTATTCAGACTCTTCCCTTCCCTTCCCTTCTCTCTTCTCTTCTCTTCTCTTCTCTTCTCTTCTCTTCTCTTCTCTTCTCTTCTCTTCTCTTCTTTTCGCATGAGAAAGATCACGTTTTCCCTTCTTTCTTAGAAACAGTTGAGCTGGTTTCAACTGAACTTTCCAAAACACTCAATGTACCCTAAGACAGATACCTAGTATGAAAAATTACAGTCCAAATAGTTAAAATCTGGCAAATTAATATACAGCTGAAAAAGATGTTATAGTCAGAGGTATTTGCAAGCCCTACTTAAACATGTCACTGCTTGCGCATCTTATTTTATCTTTTGTTATTACCACTCTTCTGCTTTGTCCTTCATTCAGGGATTATTGTTATTTCAAAACAAATCTCTTTTCTCAGGTTTGTTTTACTGCATAATGGTTTTGGGGTGGGGTTGGGTTTTTTTAACCTTTTTTTGGTATGGTATGAAGAGACTGATTTCACTACATGAAATTAATTTACTAAGCTTAACTCAGGTTGCTCACTTCAGTTACCAGGAACACCAGAATGGTTGTTACATCAGTGAGTCCTCACCTGCTAATCACATATTAGAATAACTTTGATTTTCCCCTGTTAACTAACTTGTTGAATCTGGTATTTGGTAATGCACCTCTTAACCGGGAGATTTTCTGTACCTTTATTTGCTAGCTAGTCAGATTTATACATGGAAGCATTTCACTTTATATATACATTCACATTGTGCACAAATGGAATTAAACACAATTCTTACAGTCCAAAAGAGTAAAGGAAACCCCAGATGTAGTGAAACCACAATTTCCTGTTGAGACCATAAAATAGAAGAGCTATCGTTTGATTGCTTTCTCAATGGCAGCATTGAAGGGATAGGGCTATGACGAATGGGTTGTGATGTTTATGGATCTACTAATCACTAACTCAGAATTGTTCAAGAGGTAGTTGGAAAAAGCTGCTTTTTAAATCCTAATGACTGTTGTAACAACTGTGGGCCAGAGGTTTGAGTACTGATAATGTCTGCTTTAACCTCAGGGCTTGTTTCACCCATGCAGGGACCTTCTGGGGTTTGTATGTGGGATGAACAGATTTTTACCTGCAGATTTTACATGCTTTAAAGTATCAAACTATGGATAACCTTAGTTGTTGTGGAAGTCCACAAAGCAGTGCTAATAAAACACTTTAAATAATAATTGGTCATCATTTGTTATTTGTTTCTCAAGTTTTCAATTTTTGTGCAGGAGGGAAGGGAAGAGAATAAGGCTACTCTTCCAACTTTGCCAACCAGGAGGTTTAACTACATGAGACACCAAAATGACATGCTGTCGCTGCTTGACTGTTAGGATGATCTTAATGTCTGATGAGTCTGCTGGACCTCCAGTGGCTTTCAAACACATTCCCAAATGCTTCGTTTTTTCAGGCCTAGCTTTGTCTCTTCCAACTGAACCTGACTGGCTTGGCCACCTCCTTGATCACGGGTTAAAAAACAAGCTGTAATGCTATACGTTGGGATGTCCATACTATTTTTTCTCCATTCCTTTCTTACATGCTTGCTGGGTTGGGCTGAACCCTTCTAGGATGTGTTGGTATGGCTGACATGCCCAGTTGTAGACAGGAGTCAGACCAGACAGTGTATCTGTTTCTGATGTGTGCTCTGATCTATAAAAAAACTCTGCATACATTTTATGAGCTTTGCTCCAATGTCATTTTGGGGCTCTCACAGGGCATGCCTGGCTTGTTTAAGGAGGAAGATACAGTGACAGCCCCAGCTAACCCAAGGCAATCTGGTCATGTCAGGGTGGCACTGGGCCAAGCTAATGATAGGCAGGGCTTTTATTAGCTTTGGGCAGGTTGTACTAACAGAGCTACACTGCTTCTGGAAATTAAGCTAAGATCATTGCACAGTATGGCCGTAGCATCTTGGGTCAGAGCTGGATTAAGGGGCATCTTCACCCTCCTTCAGTGCATATTGTAGATGTTCTGTGAGCATCTACACATTGCCACATGAAGGTCTTTTCTTGACGAACTCATCTTCTGGCAATATTGAAGTTTTCAGGCTGGGCCAACATGCCCATGTACCATGTGATAAAGAAGTGACACAGCTCCAAGGCTGAGGGACTTGGAGTTTATTCTGAAGGCCTTCCTCAGCTGGCCCTCACACAGTGTATGCAACAGGAACAGTGTCTGTTACGAGGCCTCTTGTAGCTAAAATGGTAGACTGTAGCATTTGGCATTTTACTTCRTGGGTAAATCACAGCTGTGTGCCTCAGCTTCCTCATTTGTAAAATGGGGTTAATGATGCTGTCCTTCTTGTTAAAAAGCTTTTTGTATATGCTGTTGAAAATACACTCTAAATGTTATTAAGCTAGGTACAAGCAAGCTAGATTYTATTATTGCTATTATTTTCCCAAACACATGTTTGCATTGGAATCTCCATCTTGTACTTGATTCAGGTAAGTACTGAAATATATTTGTACAATAAGAAGAGTAAAGGAAGAAACAGTTATAACTCTGACATGCTAGAAAGTGGCTAAATCAAGGTTTAGCTCCTTGGGAATTTAAGCAGCTGAATTATAAGCTCCTTAATATGCAGTTTGTAATATAAACTCTTGGAGATCATTGAGTACAGAAGAACATTCTGGGAGTTTCTGTCTCTGCTATGTAATCTAGGAGATAGTAAAGTGTGTTGGGCAGAGCAGCATATTCAGAGGAGTGGTATAACCTCAGGACTCACATGAGGCTGGTGAAAGTGAGAGAAGATTGTTCTCGAAAGTCCAAATTGAGCTTCTTAGTCGAGTTTGTAGGAGGAGTGCCTTCATCAGCTGCCACTTTATGCTGCAGCTATCCCTCTTCCCAAACTCTGCAAGCTGCTAGCAGGGAATATACCCAAGCACTGTGCTGAAGTGTTTGCCAAAGAGAGTCCTAAAGAATGTCCTATTTGGTCTCAGGTCTTAGGTCAAGGAGGACCAGCTTCCTGATTTGAAATCTTCTCAGCCTGAGCTGAGAAGGGCGAGAGGGCAGGCTCTGGACCAAAAAGTTGTCTGCCACAGGGTACTGTGCAAGGCTGGCAGGCGTCACCATTACTTTTTCAGGTTTTCAAAAGTATTTTTATTGAAAGTTTTGAGAAAAAGATTACAAAAGCATGAAATGCCAACAAAAAACAGGTACATTAGTGCTTTTGTGKTATACACAATAATGTAGATTGGTGCACTCACTTTTGTATTCTGTATGTGCTGAAGATTGCATTCATGGAAGGTGAGGTCAGTTGAGTTTCTTTTTTCCCCATGTCCAAAAATAGTATTCTTTTCCTCCCTGAGAGCTACTAGCAGTTTTGCATCTTGACTGCCATTAAGAAAAAAAAAAAAAAAAACCCCAGCCAGCATACTCAAATTAACAAAACCCAATAATTTGCTACTCTTAAACCTGCCAAAAGAGCTCTTCCATGGTTGACTGGGTGGCTCAGAAGATTATTAAAGGAAAATACTTCTTCTCTTAGTCACCTGTTTAAATCTTTTCCAAGCAAAATAATAATATTCATTATGCAATCATATATGTTCATGTCCCCGTTAAATGAGTTGTGCTCTCTTCAGGTCTTAAGGGACGAGAGAATATCAAGCACACGTTTTCAAAGTGACCTTTATCTCCTTTTCCTGAGTGACCTATGACCCTATGACTGCTTGCATTTATCAGTTCAAACAACTTTCCTSATAGAAAGTAAGATTGACCAGTCTGCATTTCCCAGACTTATTGATAGGGTGGTAAGTTTTTATTGGTACGGAAAGTGTTATCTTTTAAGGTAGCTTAACTGCTCTACACTTAAGTTCCTTCATAACTATTAATTATATTCTACATGCACAATGAGTATTCCTTTTTTTTTTCTTTTCTTTTTTTTGGCTTTTGTGTTTAAACTTTTTCCCTAAAACAACATTTTTGTTATCCTGTTGCCTTACAGCTTCACAGTTCAGTTACCTGAAAGAAGTAGGGCACGACTGAAATCAGAGAACAATGGAACTGGAAGGGTCCACAAGAAATTATCCTGCCATGAGGCTGGATCATGCATGCCTACACAATCTGTTCTAATTGGTTTTTGACCTGATCTTGGAAACTTCCAGTGATGGGGCTTCCAGAACTTGCTGAAGAAGCTAGCTCCTGTGTTTAATTATCCTGAAATTTAGACTATATCTGACCTGAGACTACACTTCTGCAAAAAAATAGATTACTTCTTTTTTCTCCACCCAGCAAGTTCATCCTCTTTGTTTTTGACACACCATCTATGTATTTGAACTGCCTCTTTCCCCTCTTGATCTTCTGTTTTTCTGCCTCCATAGATTAGATTCTTTCAGCTTTTCTTGATGTCTCTTGCTTGGTAAACCTCTTCCCATTTTTTTATTTTGTTCCGTTTTCTTCAATTAAGTACTACCCTATCTACTTTGTGATGAATACTGATGGGAACAAATCTTTTAGTGCCTTGGAGTGTTATTCTCTGTAATTACTCCCGTGACAACCTGATAGTTCATGGATCCCAATGATTTTTTTACAGATAAATCTTTTCTTCTAAGTTGAAGATCTTTTACCATTCACAGCCTATGCTCCCCCTTTTGCTTTTACTTGGGATGGTGCCCGTTTGGCCAAAATGTCCCAAACCTGTGTCATTGAACCATGATGCTTTCTTTCTCTCTCTTGTTCCACTTCCTCTTCTGCTATAAAATATGCATGTGTTCTGTGACAATGTTATCATAGACTATACATTGTAATAGCCCTGTAGGTGATAACATTTATCACCATATGAAAATACAACTGTAGTGTTTTGTGTTTAAAAAGGTAAGAAACAATGGGGTTATATGTATTTTCAGAAGCTTATTTCAGAAGCTTATTTCAGAAAAGCTTATGCAACTAAAATTTTTCTAAAGTGATAAAAACAACTTCAGCCTATTTTTAATGAAGAAAGAGCAGAGCTAATTCCTTAGATTTGACCAGTTTGGTGTTTATCAAGGCCAGTATGAATTTCAAGGAAGTATAACTCATAATTCCTGCATAATTGTCTCATTTGATAAAGGAAATGCATGGTGAGCAAAGCAAATAGAATGTACTGGTTTCTTATTTTTAGAGACAGAAAAGCAGAATAATTGAAATGGAACTAACTTTGCCCGTTTTAAAATCACCAAATTCAGGAACTGAGCAGAAACTAGAATTTAAGTAGTAGGTATATAATTAATACATTTATGTTTGTGCTCCAGATGCCTGTAATTTTGTGTACAACTAAGCAAAAATATTAAAACCTTTTTTCCCTTTTTCCTTTTTGTGTGCACATACAAAGCATTAAATTTAAGGAGCCATACTCCATTAACTGCTAAGGTTCACAATTGTTCCTAGCACACTGAAAGTAGTTCTTGCAATGATAATTGTAAAATGTAAAGTAATAGCAAACAGGTTCACATTTAGTATAATGATTAGATAACTAGGGAAAAACAACCATTATGTGTTCCTGGACCACAGTGGAGGTAGAAAGCAAGAAAAGTATGTGGTATGACTGCATACTATTAAAAATGTAACACTTTATATTTACTTTGCACTTAAAAATTTGAATGATCTGACTAACAGAAACAGACAATCTAATACAAATGGTTTGGAATACATTAAAAATGTATACAAGACAAATCGCTATTTTATAATCATTCAGCAATGTAGTAAATTTGCACTGCAGGTTTGATTCATAACAAATTTGCATAACATTTATGTGGGGTTTTCACTGTGCTAATACAGTTCTTTCAGCCACTTTTTATGTGTACTACCACTTCATTATGTACCTTTGGGAGGTACTTTAAAAAAAGGGAGGGGGGGATGGGAATTAGACAGAGCTGTAAGATGAAGGTCTGTAATCAGAGAAAGGAAAAGCTAGGAAAAATGGATAGAAAAGTGTATATAACTGTTAAAATTGAGTGAGAAGAGGAGAAAAACCTGTATTCTGGGCTCCCCCATGGATTATATTATATAATATTTACTCTACCACTTAGGAGGCTGTGAAGAGAAAGATGGGTGTCAAGAGTGCGTAGACCAAAGAAGCTTCCATCTACAGCTATGCTAAATGAAGATGCTTGTTAATATGTCTTGATTTGCGTATGCATTATATTCTTTCCTAAATATTCTAGAGACAAATGACTGTTTACACTATATATTTTACCTTTTAATATTGTAGTTTGTAATTCTCTTAATTTCTTTCTCTTCTAAAGCCAAATTTGGAAAAAGAAGGGTGAATTTGCTTTGAGGAGAAAATAGGAAATACAGAGGAGTACGTGAGGAAAGAAGAGGCATTAAAGAGTAGGTGGAACAGATCCATTTGGGAGAGGTCTGATTTGGCATTCCTACTGTACCTCCATCTTATTGCTGCTGTGGGAAGACAGTAGTTAAAAGTTCATTGAATAAGAATCCATCTAAATCCCACCTGTGAAATGTCTATGGGGAAAAGAGGTATTTACCAGTGTGCTTGTATCTGCTTTCCAATAACTTCTAGACTTCCACTTATGACCCACCCACCTCCCTAGTCTTCATCTCTTTTCTGTATTCATCTTTTGTTACTGTAGCATCCACACAAATCAGACAAACAATAAATGCATTGACCTGTATACAGAAGATCATAAACACAGAGTTCATGCTGTTTTATTATCAGCAGCATTACTTAAAATCATTTTTTTATCTTCGGATAGCTTGTATAAGTATTTATCACTTGCAATATTTTCATCTTGAATTTTAATAACCTATCACAAAACTTAAAAGTTAAGAAGTAAGCTAAGTAGCCTGGCCAGTGTACTAGTCAATGCATTTGCATACTCGTTTCAAAAAGGAGGATGATAACAGAGTTGGGTGTCTGTGTAGCTCTTATGGGGCATGAGTGTGCAAAGATGTATTTGTTCCTTTGTTTAAAAGAATTTGGGAGTTTTTTTGGAGGACAGTAACAGAATTTCTATTCTCAATCACAAGGTGCAAGTTTTAATAATCTTTTTCTAGGTATTCTGTAATGCCAAAATTATCCCTTCCAGGCAGCTCCACTTCCTGTAGTTTATTCTCAGGCTGCTCAGGTGTCCTGGTGGTTACGCTGAATACACGTTTTGATGGCTGGCTGAATAGTCTGGAGTCCTTTTGCCAAAGAAAATCACAAAGTTATGTCTGAGTTAGTTAAATGCAAGCTTTTTCAGTGTCCTGAATGGAGAGCACTGGCTTCTGATTTAGCCTGTTCTGCAGTGGCTTTGCTTTGTGTCTTCTGCAGTTGGGAAAGAGGAAGCACGTTTCTCCAAACAGCAAGGTCAACACYTATGCAGTTCAGGTTCTGGACATTGCAAGGGTTAAAAAGTAAATCAGAGGCATGCAGAAGATTTAGTGTTTGGGAACTCTTGCTTATCCTTTCTAAACATGAAGAAGATTGCAATCTTCTGTTTAATTTAAGGTTTGATAAGAAGCACATAGTAGGACACGTCTTTGGTTTGGATCCGGCAGTTTGATTTTTGGGACAGTATATGTAAATGTAGTGCAGTGATAATGATGTGAATGTCAAATTTACTCTAGATGGAGAGACCTGAGAGTTCAGGGAAGGAAAAGTATTTATTCATTTGTGTAGGGAAAAGAACTCCAGTGAGCTTCATGACAGTGAAGTAAACAGAGCCATAATAACCTCCTCTGCTTTTGCTTTGAACTTGTTTTATAGGACGGTGTATAGACACCAGAAATAGGTATGCTTTATCCTGTGTGTATTCTGAGCAAATAGGTAGAGTGACTTGCTCAAGTAATTTTAAAGCAGAACTGTAAATTTCATGTCTGAGAGAAATGAAAACACCCTCACTGATCAGCAGTGCAGCAGGGTCTAGTTGGTTGTATATGGTCACACCAGCTACCCCTGTTCTGCCTGGATAGTCTGCTGCTTTCTGTGCTTCAGTTAAAGAGAGATAATGACCAGACTGCCTGCTGTCTGGTTTTGGCAGACATAACTGAAAAAGTAGATATTCTGGAGAGAGTGAAAGATAGGAAATAAAATTGAAAAGGTATAATTTCAGGTGAGACTGAGTTCCACTAACTTTGGAGCCAGACACTTCCAGAGAACCCATCCTAAAAGAACAGAGATGTAGTGCCCCATGGAGTGCCTGTATCTATCTCCGTTGACTGTACCGGGAGCCTAGACAATTTGCTTAGCTTTGGCAGTTAACTTTTTCATGGCTATAGTTAGCCACATTCAATTTTACCCTACCAATCCAGATATTTTGTGGGCCTTTTGTGGAAGTTCTTCACAGGCACATTTAATCTACCAGTGTTCTAGTTAAGAGAGAAAGCGTTACAGTCCATGTTGTACAGAGATGTGCAAAAAGTCTGTGGCTGAGCGAGGAACTGAGCTCAGGCCTCTTGTGTTTCACTCACAGCGTTACTATCAGGTGGAGAAACAAATGGCCCAATCTGGGCAGCACCCAGAGTCAGGGTTTTTTTGCCCAGAGAGGTTGTGGAGTCTCCATCTTTGGAGATATTCAGAAGGTGCTCCTTTAAGCTTTACATGTAATTGAAATGGCTAAGATGTATGCCACTTTTCTCAAAACATTTTAAAAATAGAAGACAATGGGTAGCAGTCATTGACTGTTTGTCTTTTCTGCATCCCATAGCATAAAATATCAATGGCACTGCTCTGCACATTGTCATTTCCCTGGCTGTGTCTCACCTAGAGGATCACAGTTTAGTAACTATATACAAAATGGTTTTATAGCCAAAATGAAAAAACTAAATGGCACATATCATGAGTTACATCACAAATTTGTGATTTGAATTTAAAATGTCCCTTTAACATTTCCTTCTTCTTTTGTGTTCTGCATATAGCGAGGTGCCTTTCTGTACTGTGATTGTTGACTCTGTCAGATGAGAAGTAAACCAGGAGAGTGTGCCTATTTCTCTCTGGATATGTCAAATATTTCTAATCATTCCTTTCCTCCAACCCATAAAAATCTCTGTTTTTTATAAGACTGTTTTTATAATATGACTCATTAGAGAAGGTTTCATTGTCCACTTTCTTAAAACTGTGCACACCTGAAGCTGCTCTATAATCATAAATAAAGTAGGTAATGATGATGAGGCTGAGGTAAATTAGCATTTTTAGCTGATATCAAAGTTGTAAATGTATTTTCTTGACTGTACTAAATGACTGTAATAATCAGTTTACTCTTGATATTAACATTACTAACCGTTACTAAACTCTTCTTAAGTGAAAGGTGCTAGAGATTTGGTGGTCCATGCTGTAAATGAAAGTGAATGGTTGAGAACAAAATGAGCAAAAGTGATGCTGTGTGAGATAAGACTTGTCAGATTGCTAGCCTATAATAAATGGTTCAAGAAAATGTTTCTGCAATTCAGTAGTAGCAATAGCGCATTTTAATGACACTGTTTTCATATTCTTTGTTCTAAGTTTTTGCAACTGTAATTTTTAAATCTTTCAACAGATCTCACTGTAGTAGGATTTTTCTTGTTTTGTACTTTCAACTCTGATTTGGGTTTTGGGATTTTTTGTTGTTGYTGTTTTTTGTAATCGAAACCTGTGTGCTTTTTCATTCAGAGGAAAAATTAGAGTGAAGAATGAATGACATATAATATTTATTTTTGAATAAATACAGAAAACATTATGCAATACATGCATAATTTCTATGAATTGGAACTTTAAATTATAAACAAAATGCTAATTTGTAGACATCTGTAGTTGTGAAGCAGAAGGAAAAATAGAAATGTGCTGGAAAAGTAGGTATTTGCAGAAGCTAATGAAGTTAATTGGTCTCATTTGGCTACACTATTTTCCCAAACCCCCCAAAGACCAGGCTTTTTAATTCTTTAATTAAAAATGAGTAAGGTATGCTAATATTATAACCTTTTTTTTTTTGCTAGTTTTCTATATACATACGTCTTATTAATAGAACCACCCTTAGGAGTCCAGTATTAGCCAGCACATTAGTAATCTGAAAGTTCTAAGGAGGGTGCCAATATTATGAAATAATAATTTAAAAATTAGCAATCAAAGAGTTAATATATGCATATAAACCCAAATCGTTATTTCCTTGTCCTTTTTCTGCATGATAACAAAGAAAAGACCTGTTTTGCTCCAATGTAGGGAGTGTAAATTAAAGTACACAGAGTAGTTTAGGCTGTAGAAAAATTTAAATTTAAATAGAAATATTTAAACCAGTTTTGATTAGCTGGGGGTTTACAGGCTAAATTTGCAGCGCAATCCTGGGGACATGTAGATCATAATATGAGTGAATTCATTTTATACAGCTAGATGGTTTCCTTAAACTGTTTTTTTTATTATTATGTGAGGAAAAAAGCATGCTATAGGCTCTCCTTCTTACTAATGGGCATTTGAAAAAAGAAATTGAATCCCTGTACTTTAAGATGACACTTTGGACTTTAGTGAATATTGTTAAATGTGCTATAGCATTTTACAAGGGATTCTGGGACATCCACCATTGTAATGTCGTCACTGAAGTATTGCCTTGGTCGTGATTCCCTATGAAGTTTTCTGTATTTGGATGATGGAGTTTGAGCAACTACTTACAGTTTCAAAGGACTTGGATAATGTTACGGTGTCAGTTTGGAAATCTCTCTGAATACTGTGTTGCAAAGGGACAAAGACATAGTTTCAGTGCATTTATTAGGCCCCTGCTGTAGAAGCAAGGAACAATAAACCATCTTTTTTAAGTTAAGAGATCTTGGAACAGGCTGCTCTAATAAATCCTGGGTTTAAGGAGTGAGGTACGTGCTGCAGTGCTGAAGTTGTTTATTCATCTGGAATGTATTAGAATCTTGATTAATAAGAAGACATCTGCAATTTTACATAAGAAACAGAGCGGGCAGTTTGGCAGTTGTAAATGGAAATGAGGAAAGAAAAGCCAAACCTATATAATGCCTTTGTCTAGTTCTCATTGCCATAATATTAATAATAATTATTATTGTAATGGTTAACAAAAATAGATTGATAAAATGTTAGTTACATTCCAAAGGGCTCAGCAGCCATTTTTACAAGAACCACACGTCTTTAAAAACTGGTAGCTTTTCAGGCAGCTCTTAAATAAAAGCAGTCTTTGTGTGCCTAATCTGATCTCACTGGTCTCATACTGATGTCTAACAAAAGTAACACAGTGGAGTCAATGAATTTACACTGATATAAGACTGATGTAAGGTAAAATCAAGAATTAGGCCACATCTCTCCAAAATGCAAGAGCAAAACCTTCTGAAGAGGAGCAGAATGCCTGTCAGAGACATGTCTTTCGCAGGAATAATCTTGCATCTTAAATTTTAGGAAGGATCAACAAATCCGACAAGTAAATTGAGCAAAAACTTTGTAAAGCCCTAAAAGAGAAACCGCTGCATAACATAGGAAGTCAGTGTGATGACTGAGTGAAAGCCAGTAAAGTTTTGAGGGTTTTGTTTTTTTAAATGGAGTACTTAACTATGCAAGTACATAATTTGGTGGAGAAAATAGAACTGTTGTCAGCAGCGTTTCAGACAAATTGRTTCCTAGTTAGAAATTGATTGGGAGGGCCAAAAAGCAAAGTATTAGTGTATTAATTTCAGGAAGTCACAATTGCATTGTTAATAATCCATAAAAGGGCAAATTCTGAACAATTGAAAGTCTCTTTCCAAGAAAGACAGTGATAATATGACTCAAATAATAGATCAGCACGTTTTTCAGTAGAAGAGGGCAAGTTAATTCTTGCCAAAAATGGTTAGGAGCACAGGAAATTTTCAATATTTAGTGTTGAAAACTTGACCAATGCTTACCGCTTGGCGCTGAGCATTTTTAGTCATCCGGTAGAGCAATGGCAAGAAGATGAGAGAAACTATAGAGATACATCTGAAATTTTTCTGGAGTCAGCCATAAAGCAAAACTCTACTAAGTATTTAAAGCAGAGAGTACACAAGAATCATTTTAATCATTTTGCAAGGCATCTATCTCCCTTTCATGACTCCATAAATTCTTGTGGCAACTCTTAATAAGGAAATGTAGGATTAGCAAAACAATGCATGTTGGTTAGCCTTCAAGGCAGTTACATCTGGAAATGAAGAGCCATGCCATATGATCAAGTAGCTTTTTATGGACCATCTGCAAATACTTTTCGGACTTGTGACAGGGCCATTAACTGTGGTTTGAGAAGTTGCTCTGCCTACACCTGAACACACTGTGACTTGACATCCATCTAGTTAGTGAGCCACCATTGAGCCTGTTTTAGCTGAATTGCGGGATAGATACAGTTAGGCCTTTGGTGTCATTTGTTTTAACATCTGTATTTCCTATATCATACTGCTGAGCCAGCTGAGAGACCACCACTTTCAGTGCAGTGGTGCTTCAGTTGTAGTCTGAAAGATGCCTCCAGCTAGGCAGCTGATGGGGAAGGAGCTAGGAGCAGGGAGTTTTCCACAAGGGACTCTCACTTTTGGAACTCATCTGCACACCCTGGCTCCATTAACCTTACAGGCTTTTCTGGAAGAGTGACCTGAGAAATATGGGTTTGTTTATTTTTTACCTGAAATTAGTTAAAGAAGTTATTTACATTCCAGGGTCTTTGAGGAGATTTGTGGAAGAGGGTAAATCGTTCCTTTTGAATATCCCTTTATTTGTTTTTATATGTATAGTGTATAAGTGTATACATTATTTTTCATATATACGCTAGCTTTCCGAATAGTCACTTCAAAATGCTTTTTGTATAGGGAAGTTAGCGGTTAAGCATTCACATTTGGTTAAAAAAAAAATCCATAAAGACAGTTATTGGTGCAAACTAAAATCACAGTGTGCTTTGGATGAAAATACTGATCTGTGGCAAGTTAAAGGCATTCCTAGGATACAAAGACTTTTTCTAACATAACTTAGCAAAGAGCAGGAACTGTCATGGTAGCATATAAATAGGGCAGATGGAGATAGCCCCTCGAGGCTATGGGACTTGAGTTAATAAACCTTGAAAAGTTATCATAATTTTAGTTTTGTATTTTCCTCATGAACCCAAGTAATATAGCTCATTTGTTTTGAATATTACCACTGGACTCCCAGGCAATAAGTTTGATTTTCTTAAAACCTACATCTAACCAGATCCAGACCAAAAGCTAAAATACTGGTCCCATTAATGTTAATAGAAAAATTCCATTGGCTTCAGCGGGGCCAGGATTTTATTCTGAGTCTGTGGATTTGAGTATACTACAGTACTTTGGTAACACTGTAAGTCAAATGAAACAGCCTAGTGTTCAAAAGGTTGGCCAATTCTTTTTCTGCTAGTCCTCCTCTGTATCTGTTGTGTACGTCTGCTAATGTTTCATTGACGTAAATGACTTGCTAAAAGTGCTCTCAGTGTGTTCAGTGCATCACAAGTATATTATGCCTACCACACACAGAATATTAGCTTTTGGGTAAGCAAATTAAATACATGGGGAAAGGGAGGAATCTAGTTGAGCACTCTGAAATTAATCAGCTAGTGTTAAATTCTTCACTGAATATGAGTAGGAGCTCACGATAAAGCTAAATCAGGGTCAAAGCTTYTTTTTACCTCAAATGAAATAATTTGAGGTGATGCAAACTATTTCATGGAACACATTTTTACTTTTGAGGAAAGTCAGAAAATTAAAATAGTTCAGAGGCAGTAAGTTTGTATCAAGCAAAGACAGAGATCTGGAAGTTTTCTGTGAAAATAAAGTGGTCCAATGTGGGGATGGTAATCCTGAACTAAAGTAGCAGACATTAGAGCCAAGAAACAAAAGCCAAGTTATTTAGGCAGCAAATTCAGGAAGAGTACAACCTTTCCTCAGCTGTCCCACTCTCTAAATAGCAGGCACGGTATTGTACAACTGCATTCTAAAATCCAAGCTCATGACCGAATAAACCCGAGAAAACAGATTCTGCTGTAATAAAAACACATGTAAAATTCCTGGAAATGTTTCCTGTTACAGGCTGCCTGGTTAGTGTGGACCACTTGCACATTGATACAAAGTCAGCAGTTGTTTGTTTTGATGTTGTTCATATTTCTTTTTGCCAGGAAGATCAAGATCACACCATAAAGTTATCAGTCTCCTTTGCAACTGTGTTAGGATCAGAGGGAATAAAAAAACAAATTGTCTTGATTGCGTTTCAGATTGTTTTGATTGGGTTTATGCCCATGGGTTTATACCCATGACATAAAAAGCCATAAAATTGCCTTTTTGTGCCATGGTAAAGTCAAAGAAGAGCTTTTGCTTTGGAGTTGGTACAGAGTGGTCCAAAAGATGTCCTGCAAGCCAGATCCAGTCCACAGCATGATTCTGCCTGGATTACCAACTTTTTGAAGTAACCCTCTGTTGGGACTGTAGCTCAGCAGGCACAGCTGTTATGGGTTCCTCCTGATGGTCAGGGTGCCTCCTAGTGCTCCCCTCACTCCCCTGCTGCCATTGTGTCCACCTTGGAGGTTAAGGCTTCTGCCCCATGACCCTGAAGCTTGGCCCAAAGAAGTGCCCCCAAACTGGCATCCAGCCTAGAGCAATTAAATGGTTGGACCTTCTTGACAGATGAGTAATCCCTTGTTCCAAGATGAGTATTTGCTTTTCTCCACATGGGAGTCTGCCGTTATAAGAGCTCTATTATATCTCCTTTTCTTCTCTGTCTTTATGTGGGACATTAGAGAAAGATCAGGGGAGTTACAGGTTGCAATTTCATTAACTAGCTGGAGACATTGCAATATGTGATTTTTTTCATTTGGTCTGCTATGAATTGTGCTTGCTTACAGAAGGTCTGCACTGTGTTTGCAGGCATGTAGTGTTATTTTGCAAGCAGACATGTTTTAGATGTTGTTGTGGGTTATAGCCCAACACGTACAATACCAAGGAAAATAGAGGAAAGCACTTAGATTATATGCATTGAGAGACTCTGCCTGCTTG
Organism: Apteryx rowi; assembly: GCF_003343035.1. Taxonomy (NCBI): domain Eukaryota; kingdom Metazoa; phylum Chordata; class Aves; order Apterygiformes; family Apterygidae; genus Apteryx; species Apteryx rowi. Next base: position 1,496,996 of record NW_020447786.1, read on the forward strand.
GTGGTCATGAAATAAAGACAGACAGGAAGTTTTCTGGCATGTGGAGAGACACATTTTCAGGCCAGTACAGGATACAGATCACGAGTGTTATTGACCAGTGTCATATGTTCCTCCTCCAGCAAGAAGGGACCTAGTTCTACCCCCTCAGTGATGAATTTCCAGCTTTCTTGAATAGTTTGCTTATTTGCCTTGGACATAGACTGCACTGCAGTCATCTAGGCTAGACTACTGTAATATGCTCCTAATTGTTTCCTTTGAAATTGATCTGGAGGCTCTTTGGGATGGAAAGCTGATATATTAAAAAGTATAGCCCAATGCATGTAGCTGCTCAAATTTTAATCCCCAAGTTCTTGGGCAACAGCCTTGCACTCCATGTCCCTGTCTGGCAGTTGCTCTCAGTTGGACACAGGCAGCTTTTGCTCCCCAGGCTGAGCCAGGCGCGGGCCGAAGGCAAGTCTTTCTTGTCCTCGGTTGTGGAACTCCCTGCCAGAGCCGCTTGCTGGCTGCCTCTAAGGCAAGCTGCAAGCCCTGTTTATTTCAGTTGGCCTATCCATGACTGTTTTATGGGCTCCCTACCTTTGTTTTTGCATCTGCTACCCTTTTGTTTTTCTCTTTCCTCTAACTAGTCAGGAATTGAATCTTTTGGGGCTGGCAGGTCCCTTTTGAATTCTGTGTGTATAGCATATTGTAACATGCTATTAGATTTTGCTTTCTACTTTTACTGTTTTGCATTTGGCTCTTTATGTTACTTGGCTTGCAATTGGTGCTTTAGAAAAGATCAAATAAATATATAATTGTGTCAAGTCTTATTTTGTCTAAGAGGGTTAAATCCAATATTCAAATATAGAAGAGTGTGTTTATGGTGAAACCTAGTACTGGGAGAATTAGAAAGAAAGCTCCAATTAGAAAGAAAGCTGATTCCATGCCGTTTGCAATGCCATGTTTTCTTTAAAAGAAAACTTCCACTGTAATTAGCAAGAAAGTACAGCCTAACGGCCATTGCATTACCTAACACAGAACCCGCTATTCAATCTTAGAAATAGATCATGCTTTTATATGCTCCTCTGGAGACTGACAATACTGTGAAGTCCGGGATCAGCAAAACAGAAGTCAAAACATGAGCCCAGTCAGGAAATCTTGTACAATAGATGATAAATAGTGATTTGGTTCACGGACCACTTCATGAGGAAGTGTGTAAATGTAATTGTGGAATACAATGGGCTGTGCTTCTATTGCCAAATGCTAGGAATAAAATGCCCACTATCCGTCCCAAATCAATTGATTTAACTCTTACATACATGCCTGAGCCCATGTAGATTATGTTGTTATTTGTGTTATGCTGGCTACCAAGGGATTAACAAAAGTTCAGGTCTGTGTTTTAGAAACTGTGTAAGAGTCAGCAAAAAGGCATGCTTTACCTCAGATGAAGATAAGTCTGATAACATCAAACAGGGGAACGAAACAAACAGGAGGAAGAGGAAGTAGCAGCAAAGTACTGTGCAAGAAGCAAGGGTCTTAGTTCAAATATTGTCATCTGAAAATTGTTTATGGGCACTAAAACAGAAGAGTGAACTCGGGGTAAGGCCATGCCACTTTGCCGAGTATTGGGAATCCAGGAAGTTACATATCATCCATCTAAGGAAGTTCCAATTGTAAAATATTATCAAAACCCGAGACATTTAGGGCAGCCTCGTCCTGCAAAACAGTAAAATTATTAATCACTTCACTAATCCACATTAATCAGTACAGCCTAGTAGCAAAATTATTAATCAACTTGATGATGTGAACAATCTTGCAAAGGAATGAGCCTACTTGGAATTTTAAAAGTGATAAAAGATAGAATGTAAAACAAAATGACTGGGAAAGATGCAAACTCTTCTCAAAACCAGCATTATCTCTCATCTTGCTGTTCCTGTTTCATCCATCTCCAGCAAGACCAAAAGCTTGTATACAGCCCGGTATTCAGAACCTAAAGTATTCCTTCTGTATGTGTGAGAAAAATGAATCTCTCCTTTCCACACACAAACACACACAGAAAAATAAAGGCAGAAGAAGCAAGGGGGAAAAAAGGAAAGGGGGTAATTGTTTTTTAATTGTGAGGACAATTATTGTTAGATTTTTAAGTGCAGAACATGTAAATGAATASAAAGAAACCAGACAACATCCCATACAGAAACTGAAACATTATCAAAATGAGTAGAATAGATTGAAAGACAGGATAAGCCCCAAGAAGCCCCATAGAGCAACTAGAAGGCAGTGCCAGAAGCTGTCTCAGGGATTAAAATGAATAACCTGGTATGTATAGGACAACTATACCACTGAAGCAAGAAAAATAAGGCAAAGGGTAGTAAACAAAGTTCGATCCATATATTTCAGTACTGGAAGTGATAAGTAATAATTGTCTGTGACAGTTGAGTGCTTCACTGATGAGAACAAGATGACAACTTAACTTTTGCCAGACGAAGAAAATATCTATTTTTTGTAGATATGTGGATGGCTAATTGAAAACTTGGGAACATCAACAATTACGGAATATGGAGAAGGGAGTTTTTGTTATCAGTTAATGATATTTCCACTCATTCAAAGCATATACTGATTTTGCATTCTCTTCAAGGAGTGAAATGCTCTGCTGTTTTCAAACATTTGTGCCTTTTGTGGCTCTGCAGAATTGGAACTTTTCAAACGTAAGGAAAAGATAGCAATGATTCTGCCTAGGAAAGATCACCAGTTTCTAGAGCAGGTTGATGACACAGGCTATTGAGTCCTTACAGAGAATTGTTTGTCTTCTGGTTTTAGATGGCTTTAATTCCTCCAAATTGCTCCTTGAATAATAGGAAAAAGGCAATTTGAATTTCAGTGACAGATTGGACATAACAGGTTGCAACTATTAGGTCTAATTTTACCATACTGAGAAATAAAATTGCCTAAACATAAACATCGATCACTGATGCAGTAAATTAATTTGTACAGAAAAAGTAGTTTAACTGCAGTGCACATTAAACATAGAAAATTTTCAAAATTACAGCTCTCTGAATTAATTTGTACACTTGTTTACTTGTTAAAAGCAAAGCGTAACTTCTTTTTCTTTTTTTCCCCTCCTCGTTGTGACTTCAAATTATGAAAAGCAAGGAGAGTCATTCAGATTGTCCAAAAAAGAACAGATTCAGCTCTGCAGTTGTGGGTATATCTTAGGTTCTCTCTTTTGTTTCGGAACAGATTAATAGAAATACTAAAGACCTCTTTGAAATATTGTTTCATTCTAGCAAGCAAATTCAGCATTTTAATAGGCTCGAATTATGTTTTGTTAAGAATTGGTGGTGTGCAGTAATTAAAAAATTTTACGATTTGGTTCAGCAATGAGTTTACATTCACATGCCTCCTCATGCTTATTTAAGCTGTTGAAATCTTCCAAACTGTTTCATAAAAAATGTCATATATATCTTCTTCCTTCTGCTACCATCTCTTTTCAAAGAACCTGCACGTACTACTATACCAAATGCTAATATGTTATCTAGAAACTTAACACAGGAGCTAAATATCTGCCTGGCCAACTTTTCTTCATTCTGGCAATTATTACTTATAAAATGCACATTTTTATATTATAAAATTAAAGAGCACATGTTTTTTTCTCATTTTAAGCCACAGCTATAATGTTACTTATCATGTGCCATCACAGATTTATATATGAGCTTAATAAAAGGTTGTTTAAGTCACAGAGAACTGGAGCTGCCAATGTGGCTTATTTTGATGGTATCTGGTGTCTACTGTTTTCAAGGACAGTAGTTCGATTCAAATACAATTCTGATAAGTGGCAGGTTTTCATGTCTTTAATGCCCTGACAAGGGCATCACTCTCAGGAGAGGGAGGTGAAACCAATTGGATGAGAATTTCTTCCCCTATCCTTTGTGCTGACACACCAAGATAATGGACAATTAATAGTGAACCTTCTCTGCAGGGAAAGTCTAGGGTTATCACTAATATAAAAGTGTGAAGTGTTGGGATGCAAAAGGGAGAGAGGAAAAATAAGCATAAAAAGTATGGAATGGGACAGGCTTAATGACTGTTCACTTACATGTTTTTTCTTCTGAAATTGCGGTGAATGATTTATACTGATAGTATCAGCARCTGTAACTTTTTAGACCTGCTTTGCTGCTCTTGACATCAAGGAGAGGACTAGAGAAATCTTGCCATTTATATCATTTTAGTGGTAAGTGAGAATGCTGGCTTGTGTATTTCCTGGAGATATCGGTGAACAGGGCTGGCTGCTCTTAGTTCCTAATAGTGTCATGTTGTAAAGTTTACTGCAGTGGGATATGGAGGACAGGTCCAAATAAACAGCTTCTTCACCTTATTTTATGATGCCAAAACAGGCTTTCAGGATGCTCTTAGGCTCACCTTCAGTCTCATTGCTTCAATTTATAGGATTCACAGGATTATTTTCCCTCTGGCCCTCAACATGCACACTTCCCCTTGCCCTGGGGAAGGCTGATTTACTAATCGCAAGTGTGTGCAACCCTCTTTTCTTCACTGCGCAATCCCAGCAATGCTCAGGTGCTCCCACAAGTCTGCCGCCCGCAAGGTCACCCGGAGAAGGAGTTGCTGGAGGTCAGCAACTCACTGCTAACACTTGCCAGTCAACAGGCAAACTGCCTTGCTATTATTGCAGTGGCTGCTTGTGTACCTGTGCACCAGATTTAGCGACTGACGATGTGATCGTGCGCCTCTGTTGTCCAAGTAAACAGAGAAAAGACATGCAATGTTTCCTGAAGTTAGACAAACCAAAGATTAGTTTAAACTGAGAGTGGAACAGGTTAACTGATCTTTCTCTACCCTAAGCTTTCATTTGTCCCTAGCAGCACTGAGCTGTCAATATAGTGTACAGCTTCTGATAAGTATGGGTTCTCCTCAGCCTGAAGAGATCTGTCTGATAAGATAAGATGGCCTTAAAAAAGAGAGAGAGAGAAAGTACGTTAACTGCTTTGACTGCAAAATACCCCCTGGTAGCCAGAGATAAGACACCTTGAGCTGCTCTGAAGACCTTAGACAGGATGTAAATGAAGCCAAAAAAAAAAAAAAAATCATTTCAAATCCAGCAGCTATTCTGTTCTACTCTTATTTCCAGCCCTGACAGCAGAAGGCTTAATTTACTGTATTTCACACCAGGCTTCCATTCTATGCTGAGGAAGCTACAAAGGGTTGTTTTAGATATAGGCTTTAACAAAGCAGAGTTCTCTATATTTCTGGAGAGGCCTCTATTTCAGACAGTTAATCATGAGTTTCAGAAGGCTTTGGTGAATGGAAATTATAAAGAAGAGAAGGAAAATGCTGCTTTTTGCAAAGAATATGCCCCTCTCTTTTATAATTAAATCATCCAAATAAACCTGTGTAATATTAAAGGCTGAAGGAAGCATATATATTTTAAATGTGAAAAATGCTCAAACTGCAAYTCTTTCCTTGCAAAATTCCACATGGTTGGACAGATGTCCTGGAAGATATGAGGACAGGTAGTAGGTGTATTTACATGTGACAGTTTCACAGTGGCATTTGGTCTTCTGGCCATTTTGAACTGTGAAGTTCATTGGGTCCCATTTACAGGCTGGAGCACCTGTAAATTAGTAGAAGCCTACCTGTGTGTATCCCATGGGATAGGCATCCACATGAGTTTCCCATTCAAGTAACCTGGGAAAAACGAGAATCAGGGAGAAAGGATTGTTTTGTCTTGCACTGCATTTTGACTACAGTGAAAAGGTACCTGAGACACACTGCTCCCAGTGTGACTGCACTGCACTAGCCTGAGCATAAGCATTTGTGTCCCATTTTGAGCTCTGATCTAGTTTAAAAACCAAGGTTACTTTTGCTTGGGGATGTCATTTTTAACACCTGTGGAGCACATCTGCACTAACAGCCAAATCTAAAAGGAGGAGCCTAAAATGGGATGTAGGTGGACCTTAAGAAGCTAAATATAAATGGTTATTCCAAACCTACCTCTCTGGGTTCACCCCACCTCATTAGGCACCTCTTGTTTTAATCAAAAGTTTCTCAGGTATCTGTGGTTTGGCAGTCCATGCAAACCAGCCTAGCATGAGCATCTGGATACCCATCACCTTCTGGAGCAACACCTTAATTGACCTGCTGCACAAGAGAGTGTCAAGGCACAGCAGTCCCATGCACTGTCAGTGGGAAGTGCTGCGTTCCTGTCTGCCACATACTGGGGCTGTGTAGTCAGGGTACTAAATGGCATGAGGCCTAGGTTCAGTTCCCTCAGCAGCCTGAGAGGCTTCAAAGCCGCGTTTCCTGCCTCTGAGCAGAGGGCCTTCAGCATCTGCAGAAGTCTTTTTCTGTGGAAGCTGGGCTCCCCGCAGCAAAGCATATATCCATGGGGCCAGCAGGAGCGCATTTGAGCAGGAACCATTAACCTGCTGAGAAGAGCACTCCTTTAGTCCAGGGGATTTTTGYAGCCTGGAACTTGCACTTTGGTTTATTTTTGTTGTTATCCAGTGGTTCTTTAATGTATAAAGAGCCCAGTACTGCCCTCTCCCAACTGTGAGGTTGCAGACCTTTTCCTGGTTACCCCTGGGGCTCATGAATCCCAGTTTCTTTGCTTCTCAGGCTGCTGAAGACACCTAAGTCCCTTTGCAGATCTAGGTCCAGGAGTTTTCACCTGTGTAAATAAGACTGCCACCACATCTCTGTCATTTTCAGAAATAAGCAGTTTTGTGTTTATTTACTGTATTTAATTCTAGCACACTGCAAAGTAACACCATTTGATATGTTTTTGAGAGTGTTAACTGGCTGCATTGCTTTTGCTTGATCTTCATTCCCTTTCCATTTCCTATAAAAGCTCCTGTGATATCCTTCCCTGGGTTCCTTTCAGATGCAATTATTTACTCTCTTCTTTCTCCTCTCCTTATATCCCTTTCTTTTTGTTTCCCACACATTGCCTTCTTTCTTTTTTTCTTTGTCCTAGTTTAGCCCGATCCAAGTGTATCCTGCTGTTGTTCTGATCTTGAGGCAATGTAGCAATGAATTGGGGTGGGTGAATTACAGGCACAGGTGGGAAGGGCAGGCACATGTGATAAAAGAGAGGCAAGGTGGCTGAGCGTGAGGTACATCCTCCGTAATCTCTGCAAACCTTCACGATTAAACTCTAGCTTAAAATGAGAGAAGGGCGATATTCAAGTGAGAACCCAGGCTGGTGCTTGCCATCTCATGGGCTTCTGTTCATGAATCCTGCTCAGGGGCTCCATCTCTTGCCTGAGCCTCCCGCTAAGGAGGTTTTGGCAGCCATCTCCCAGTGGGGTCTGGGTCTGTGTGGGAATGGAGACTCAGAAGGCAGCTAGGAAGCAGGGTCTCATTCAGCTTTCAGGGTCTGAGCCTCTGGTCTGTTTGACTTCAGGACAGAAAGAGAGAGAGAAGGAAGTACACCTTCTCTGACTTCAGACACACTCCTAATATTGTGACCTGTGACAGAAAGAAGCAGTYGATTCATTTCAATGTCGCTGTGCTACTGGAGAGTTACCTTTATGACTAGAACTGTGTTACAGGGGTTAGTTTTACTGTCTCTGAGGCTTCTCTACACTTGTGCAGCTTTCAAAAGGAGCTGCATGTCAGGGGAAAATTGGAGAGACAGTTTCTGGTCCTATTTATGGTGTTGCCTAGGGAAAGCATGACCCAGTGAGAGCAGAATGCATGTGTGGTTACTGGAGTCCAGTAAGGAACCTGAACTGTTGTCCCATAGTCATTTGTTGTTCTTAATAAGCAGTGCAAATGCTATTATCAGCACAACAAATTATAATGATTATTTTCTAGCAAAGAACTGATTGACTGAATCACTACTTTTAGTACATGAGATTGTTAATATACAGATTCTTAGGAGACCATTATTATGTGCAAGTTTGGTAGAACATATGAATGTTTGTTTTTTGTTTTTTTTTTTGCCCTCCCATTATCTTGATTCTAAATGTAATTATTCTCAGGGTGATTTTTTCTTACCCTAGCTTCAGATGGAGCAAGGCTGGTGGTCTCTGACTCATACTGTACAAACAAACAAAAACAACTACTAGAAGAAACAGCGACTTAGAGCGGAAGAACTGTAGTGTAAATGTGTTTGTCACATTTAAGCAGTAGACAAATGAGCTAATTTGAATCGCTTAGTACTCATATAGTCACAACTAAACAACCCCTGTAAATTAATTGTGTGACATGTGATTCCCAATTATGTAAAGCAGTATAATAAGCTTTGAGGATGGTGACTGTCATTAGTTGTATGTACAGGACTGTGGAAAATTACTTATTCTTTCTCTTTGCCTTGCAAGGCACAAAATACTGGTTTCCTCAAGTAAATGGAGGGTAGCTCAGTTTTCTTCTAGTTCGAAATTGTTTTTTGTGTATGATTTGAAAGGTGGAGCAGAATGTGAACTGCATACATTTTCTTTAATTTGGTTGTGGAAGATGGAATTCATTGGGCTCCTTCTGTTCAAATGAACTTTGAGCAACAATCAAGGAAAACACTTATACTCCTCTCTACATATGTAATAGTCATATGTCTTGTGAAGAAGACATAATGAAACTGGAGACTTAGGTTACCTTAGGAGAGCAATACAGGAACGTTAATGACCTATCTGTGCATTAAAGGCGTTTTATAAAAGCAAGCATTTTTTTCTTGTGAGGTATTAGCATGCCTTATTTGTTTCTAGGAGCTGCCTTTCTTCTGGTTATGAAATATAAAATGGGGAAACCTCCCTACCAGCTGTCTCAATTCTGTTAATCAGGAACCTGTCTGATTTTCCCTCAGTAATCTAACTGTTAATGCATTTAATTGGTGTTCCCAAAGGAGTTTTGAAATATTGATAGACTTTTAAAACATCTGTAAATTATAAATAATTTTTAAAGTTCACATTTCTCTTTTGAATGCCCATTACAGAGTATTAGTTTTCAAGCCATTTAATAAGTTATGAGACAAATGAGTGAGTTTAATATGGGGCCACTGATGTGAAAAAAATGTGATGCATGTATTAAAGTTGCAGGTTTTCCAAAATTGCATATATTTCTATTGAAAATAAATGGGGAATATTATGCAATAATGCACATTTTATTTTAAGTAAATTTAAAGGTTAGCATTATCTGTTAATTCTATTAAGAACTTCAAAACCACAGTTTGTTTCAGTGACACATGTTAGGACATCATTGAAATCATGCTAATGCTTAAACACTATCCTTTGGTTTTCTAGTTATTTAGATATATTCACTACACACAGCACAATATTGTTTTATTTCAGTAATATCTAACCTCTTCATTTACTATTTGTTCACACCTGCATATTCCCATAAGGTTCCTTATCTCATTTTCAAGGTAGCCCTGTAGACAATTAGTGTTGATAATAATATAAAATGTGTCCAGCACTAAAATCTGAAATGGCCATTACAAGTAAACTATATGATATATAATAACCACTCCGCTCAATTACCTGCACAAAAATGCAAGGATTTTAAACTGTGGAAGTCTATCATCCATTCAGTTAACAGACCTACCTATCTGCTATTTATTCTTTCCTTTTTTATAATTTAAATTTTATTATGTAGTATGTCATCTGGTAAATTAGCAAGCCTGTATATTTTTGTGTGTTGTCCCTCCCTTTTAATATGTGTGTATGAGCATATATATGTGTATATAGTGGTATAATATGAATCAGTCTTTAACTTGTGATTGGACTACAAATAATAACTACACAACAAGTAGAATGCATACATGTACATACATATTCATAACCTGTATGCATGTAAAGGTGTGTATCAGGTGTGTGTATGTTCTACTGCTTGGTTTACTTGATTTGTCATTGTTAATATATATCCTCCTCCTACATAACCATTGTTATAAATTTTGCCCTAGTTAAAGAAGCCTTGCTGTATAGTACTTGCCCATACATCACATGGGCTCCTGGAGGGGAGTTGTGTGACCAGTCTGCCATTGCCATTAACTGGCCCAAGTAGCAAGAACGTATCAGCAGGACCCAGAGCAGGGTGGTGTCTGTCCAGCTAGACTGCTGGGCTTTCTCTTTGGTTGGGTCCATCAGCTTAAGCTTTCTGGCAGCACTGTGTTTCAGGGGAGGGAAAGGATTTTTCTTGCAGGGATGGCTCAGACCTGGGAGATCTGGGTTCTGTTTCCTCCTTTGTACAGATTACATTTGTAACCTGAGGCAAACTGCTCCAGCTTTTCTGTGCCCCAGTTACTTGAGTAGCAAAGTGGGGAAAATAGAAAACTGCTGTTGGTAGGATATTAAGAATATTAATTTGTTCATATTTGTAAACTCTGTTCTATCAGAGGAGCAGTATATCTTATGTCACATAAAGGTTTTCTGACATTTTCTTTAGGAATGTGGCCATTTGTATAGTGACAGAAAAAAACTTGTGGTGTTTAAATCTTATACAGAAATATAGTATGATAAAGCAAGTGCCCTGAAGCATATTCCAGCCAAAGTGTGCATATGTCATAAACCTTCCCGGTGACTAAACAACGTTTTTCTGAAGCAGTACTGTTAATTCAGTCAGCAGCACTAGGAATAAGATCGCTTTTAAGCCTTCACAACTACTGAGGTTGGCACATGAGTGGCTGGCTGCTAACGCCACAGAGGTGCTTTTGTGCTCTGATGCTTCCCCCTTTCTCCCTCCCCCTTTCATGGGATAACTCCTTCTGTATTACTTCACTTTTCTGTTAGTGAGCACTTTCCCCCATAAATATGACTGAACAGGTGTTACTCTGCTACTAACTGAGTTTCCAGCTGTCCTCCTCCAACACAGACCAGGCAAAATCTGTTGTTTAGTCCTATTAGGCAGACTAGAGAACTATCAAGCCTGAGATGGAGGTCTTCCTCGCAGGATATGGTAGTTTTTTTGCCAGAAGATGGTCAGGAAGGCCTGGCTGGCTAACAAAGACAGTCCTTCAGCTGCTGGGTGTAGTTCCAGTTTTGCATCCCCTTTGGCAGCAACACAGAGGCTGCTGCAGTGTGGCCAGCCAGCAAAATTAGGAAATAAGGACCTCTTTTATTTACTCAGGCTGCTGAATCATGGGCATTCCTGTCTGCTTGGAGAAAAGTCAGGCAGCTCTACTTTCCACTGGAAGTCTCAGGAGTGTTTGGTACTTTCATCTCAGAGTGTTCACACACTTGTTTTAATGTGCTTTATGGAAATGGTGAAAACTCAGCAAGTACAGTTGGTGTAGAAAAACGTCTGCACTAACTATTCACACACATTTGCATCTTTAAATAGACTTTTAGGCCTTKTAGCCTATTTCCAGCGAATTTTTTGGTTGTGAGTGCTAGAGCTCTCCTAGAGTCAGTGAGTGTGAAGTGACTGGTTCCAAAAATTAAAAATTTACATGGACATGTTAAGTGCATCACATTGAAACTCAGAATACTTGCCATAACGCAAAAAAGGCATTTACAGTAAGTAGCACTTAGTGCCAAAGGAAGAAAAATAAGTCAATACAGAAAATATATTTTAAAGCTCCGTAAACACTCTAGAGTACCTGGGGCCCTATTCTGCCCCCAGATAGATGCATACAGCTCCTGGGGACTTTAGTGGCACATGTATGTGTGCATATGAATTTGGTCCAGAGTGTTTTAAAAGAGCTTGGCAGAACATTTAAAATCAGTATTTGTAATGTTGACATAGCTCAGTGGGTAGGTGTCTGTAGATTTATATAGACATGGATGTAGGCAGAGCAGCAGCGAACTGTTCGTATTTTCTATTAGAGTGATTGGCAAAAAGGGATTTGAAGTCTTTTCTCCCAAGAGCGAGTGAAACTTCACCCCAAACACAAAGGCAGTTCTGTCTAGAGAACTAACTCCCTGGGCCGGCAGCTGCAGCAGCCACATCCCAGCTGGCTGCTGAGCTGCGGGGAGCTGCAGTCAAGCTCCGCCGCGATGGCTGTGATAGCCTGGCCTCTGGAAGGCCATATTCGCTCCCCTAATGCCTGCATATGTAGGATGCGGTAGCATAGGGTAGCAAGCCGTGGATTATTGTCATTTTGAAATGGATGCTCTTAATAGTTGCACCTTAATTTTCTGATGCAGCATCTTTGTGGGGAAGGGTGGGGAAACAGTAAGGACAGGCAATGCTATCATTCGAGTCCTGCTGTGGCAGTAGGTAGTAGTGCTCTGAGTCCAGATTTCCTTATCCGATGGCTGTCCCAGGGTCCATTCTTCGACAGCCCCAGAYGGGCTGCATGCCATGGGCCATCAAACACAATGTTCCCAGTGTTCAGGTTGACAGCCACATAGCAAAATTAATCTGCAGTGACCCGTTTCTGTGAACAGCACAGGCAAGGTTTAAAAAGTCCTTTCGTGGGTTGCTGCTGGCACAGCTGCCCCACTTTGGGAACCTTTGTGTAAAGGCAGTGCAGAGGCCCTCCTTCCGCAGCATCCCGCCTGACCTGCCACTGCCCTCCCCGCGGCCACCCCGCGCCCCGGGAGGGGAAGCCGGGAAACGTGTCTGCTCAGTTGTTACGCTCGTTCTCAGGGAAATCCTGTTGTCCTACATGGTGCAATACGTGGAATTCCCCATGCGTTACTGGAAGGAATAGACGTTTCTGTAGCTCTGAAAGGGTAGATTTTCAAATTTCAAGTAAAAAGGACAAAAGTTAGGCTTTTAAGTGGTGTGCTCCTTTCCTTCCTGCACAATTACTGTGCAGAATCATTTTGGGCTGGGATTAAAAAAAACAACAACAGTGTGACATACAGGAATATTTATACGTGCTAGCTAGAAAGTAAGAACCAGATCTGCGATGTAGTATAGCACTATTCCCCCTCCACTTTTTTTACCTTGTATAAAAGCTAAAGGAGAGAACCCCAGCAAACAAGGAGAATTGGGTGGGGGAAAAGAGGCTCCCCGTGCTTATACAGTGGTCACACTCAGCGCTTGATCCTGACCCTGCCGCCAGCCTGACATCCCACCGAGATTCAGAAGCCAAAGGGAATATTATATAATAGGTAAAACTGAGCAGGCAGTGGCCACAGAAAGCAAGTGATTTACTACTGTGTCAGTGATAGTACACTATTTATAACACTTACTATATATTTCTCTAAACATTTATACAATAATACATCATGTTTGCATAGGATATACATTTTAATATTAAATTTGGTTACAAAATATGTAGCCTAGCCCATTGCAGACTATTTTTCTTTGCTCAGTTGCATGACATAAATTTCTGTTTATCTGCCGGCACTGTTCATATGTCAGAAATATATTTGATTTTAAAGGACAAAAGGTTTTTCCTCTTAAGAGAGCTGACTGGAAATTTTCAGTTAAAATAAAATTAAAAATGTAGCAAGAATTAAGATTTTTTTTCTGTATATAGTTTTTCCACTGTTTTGATTATTGCTAGTTTCAGAATCAAACCCAGCAATTTGAAAGGGCAGTACACAGATTTACATCAAAGTCTCCTGTGTATATTGCAGTTATTAATGTAACAATTTAAAAACTCAGCTGTCTAGTATTAGTTAGTATCTATCACCATGAATAACTTTGCTTACAGTACATTGTTAAGCATTTTAGCAGATGATAGTACGTTAGCTGGAAGGTAAGATTTTTTTTTTTTTTAAGAAAACAAACACCTTTGTTTGCAGTTCAAAGACATGGTATTTAGGCTAGAGTTTGCTTTTGTTATTTAAATAAATACCATTAGTGCAAATTCATACATAGATAAATACAGATATGTATTTGTGTGTGTATGAAGGGTATGGGTAGTTTGTGAAACCCTTCTCTTCAAGAAGTGAACAAGAGGGTAAAAAACCATGCAGTTTTCAACTTGTATTGCAAAGCATTGTTGCGATGGGCAAAGATCCAGGAATGGTGTTTGGTTGTTTTCTCAGAGTTAGATGGTTGCCATCTGGCATTGATAGGGAGATGGTGTTGTCATCAGTTTCTAGATGCAGGAAAGGAATGAATCCTCATCTGTTTCCTGTGGATAAGCAAGAGGTTGATAATCTAGTAAAATCTTGTTACCTTAAAGAAAGCAGGCTCAGAATTTCTTTACATAATATAAGCCAGCTCTAACTTTCATGTTAGTSTAGTAAATTTCTGATAGGAGGCTGAAGACATTAAGAAACTTACTGTTCATCAAGAATACCTTAAGAAAAAGATGCCTTTCAAAAGGTTTATCCAGTCTTTTTCTGTGCTATTGTAATCAGTTTTGCTTTTAAAAGGTAAAAGAACCCCAAGTACTGCCCCTGGAAAGGAATAAAAGGACTATTTGTTTCAGAGTGGTCTGTCAAGCATTCTTTCAATATTTTTAAAGAAATTTTAGGTTGAAAGAAAGGCGATCATTGCAGTGTTGTAGTCTACATTTAGAGCAAAAGCTGCAAAAATTGTAGAGTGCACCTGTTAAAAAAAAACTTGCCCTGTCCAGAGGTTAGGTAATAGCATGGATAACTAGTTTAGTTTATATTCTGGCTAGCATTCTTGTTTTGTCTTTTCTTTGTTACTCATAAATCTCTCAGCTTTTACCATAATCGTTTATCATTTTTCCTGTTTCCAGCTTTTTACAAGTTGCTTTGTCTGTGATCACCTCACAGTGCAGGTTCTGCCAAACTAAGGAAGTTCAGCTGKCTGAGGCTTTTGCAAAAAGGAAGAAATGGTGGGCAACCTCTTGAACTTAAAAAAGAAAAAAAATGCTGTTCACATCTGACCCTCATGAAACTTTCTCATTTTCCTTGATCCCGGCTGTTGGTTTGTTAGTTTGTTTTGAACATTTAATGATCCAGCTGCCAGCTTTCAGTAACTGAATTGTATAGTTATTGGAGAAATCTGGTTGCACTGTATTAGAGAAAAGATCACTGTTTATACTGTTGTCCTGTTCCTCCCCTGTAATCTTTCATATTATTTTTTTGAATAACACCCAAGTCTCTCTCAATGGTAGCCTTTAAAAGATTTCTGTGTTCAGAATGAACATCAAGGGGGAAAAATAACGGTGGCAAAGCAGAGGGGATTTTTTTTATTAAATATCAGGCATGTGGGTTGACTGTATTAATTTTAAATCATTCCTGTAATTTTTTCTCCTTTCCTTTGACTCTTCAGATGCTCAAATAATATGCAAATCATTTTCAATGGATACAAAAGAAACATTAAATATATTAAAATCTGCATTTTAATAAAGTTGTCAATGTATAATACATATCCTGCAACTGAGAAAGAATGATAAAAAAGCAATAAAAAGGTAATATAGGCACAGAACTATTTAATAACTTTTAATGTTTTACAGTCTGATAAAAATAAATGTGGTCTTGAAGCTATTTGATACAGGTGTTAAGAAGTATCCATCTGAGTTGAGTACGTTTTAGCTATTTAGGAGTAGCTCGTCTATGTTGTTTATGTGATTTGGTGTCTCCTTTGAGCTGTAGGGATTAAGCTTGTGGGAATGTTTCTTTCTCATTTCAGATGGAGTGGATGTTGAGGATGACCCCACCTGCTCATGGCCAGCATCATCACCTTCTAGCAAAGACCAGACTTCCCCAAGCCATGGAGAAGGTTGTGATTTTGGTGAAGAGGAAGGAGGCCCAGGGTTGCCCTATCCATGCCAGTTTTGTGACAAATCGTTCAGCCGCCTCAGCTACTTAAAGCACCACGAGCAAAGTCATAGTGACAAGCTCCCTTTCAAATGCACGTATTGTAGTCGTCTCTTCAAACACAAACGCAGCAGGGACCGCCACATAAAGCTTCACACAGGAGACAAGAAGTATCACTGCAGTGAGTGTGATGCAGCATTCTCAAGRAGCGATCATCTTAAAATTCACTTAAAGACTCATACGTCCAACAAGCCATATAAATGTGCCATTTGTAGACGTGGATTTCTGTCATCTAGTTCGCTGCATGGTCACATGCAGGTTCATGAGAGGAACAAAGATGGCTCTCAGTCTGCCTCGCGTATGGAGGACTGGAAAATGAAAGACACTCAGAAATGCAGTCAGTGTGAAGAAGGCTTTGATTTTCCTGAAGATCTTCAGAAGCACATTGCAGAATGTCACCCTGAGTGTTCCCCTAATGAAGACCGATCTGCTCTTCAGTGTGTTTACTGTCATGAACTCTTTGTAGAGGAAACATCCCTGGTAAATCACATGGAGCAGGCTCATAATGGTGAGAAGAAGAATTCATGCAGCATTTGCTCTGAGAACTTTCACACTGTGGAAGAGCTGTACAGCCACATGGATAGTCACCAGCAGCCAGAGTCATGCAACCACAGCAACAGCCCATCTTTGGTAACCATGGGCTACACCTCAGTTTCTAGCACCACTCCGGATTCAAATCTTTCGGTGGATAGTTCAACAATGGTGGAAACAGCTCCCCCTATACCAAAGGGTCGTGGAAGGAAGCGGGCAGCTCAGCAAGTGCCAGATATCACTGGTCCTTCAAGTAAGCAAGCAAAAGTTACATATAGCTGCATTTATTGCAACAAACAGTTATTTTCCAGCCTTGCAGTTTTGCAGATACACCTGAAAACTATGCATTTGGATAAACCCGAACAAGCCCATATCTGTCAGTATTGTTTGGAGGTATTGCCGTCTCTCTACAATCTGAATGAACATCTTAAGCAAGTCCATGAAGCTCCAGACCCAGCGTTGATTGTTTCTACCATGCCTGCCATGGTGTACCAGTGCAACTTCTGCTCTGAAGTGTTCAATGACCTTAACACTCTTCAAGAACATATCCGATGTTCTCATGGATTTGCCAACCCTGCTGCTAAGGACAGTAATGCATTCTTTTGTCCCCATTGCTACATGGGATTTCTTACAGATTCTTCTCTGGAAGAGCACATTAGACAAGTCCATTGTGATCTTAGCAGTTCCCGATTTGGTTCCCCTGTGCTTGGAACCCCAAAAGATCCAGTGGTGGAAGTGTATTCTTGTTCTTACTGTACAAACTCTCCAATATTTAATAGTGTTCTTAAACTGAATAAACATATCAAGGAGAACCATAAGAACATTCCTTTGGCACTGAATTACATCCACAATGGAAAAAAATCCAGAGCCATGAGTCCATTATCTCCTGTAACCATTGAGCAGACCTCTTTAAAAATGATGCAGGCAGTTGGGGGTGCTCCTCCTCGTCCTGCAGGTGAATATATTTGTAATCAGTGTGGTGCTAAGTATACTTCCTTGGACGGTTTTCAGACTCATTTGAAAACACACCTTGACACTGTCCTGCCAAAACTGACCTGCCCACAGTGCAACAAGGAATTTCCAAATCAGGAGTCCCTGCTGAAGCATGTTACCATTCATTTCATGATCACCTCGACCTACTACATCTGTGAAAGCTGTGACAAGCAGTTCACTTCTGTGGATGACTTGCAGAAACACCTGCTGGACATGCATACATTTGTATTCTTCCGCTGCACCTTGTGCCAAGAGGTTTTTGACTCCAAAGTCTCCATTCAGTTACACTTGGCTGTGAAGCACAGCAATGAAAAGAAGGTATACAGATGTACGTCTTGTAACTGGGACTTCCGCAATGAGACTGACCTACAGCTTCATGTTAAACACAACCACCTGGAGAACCAAGGCAAAGTGCACAAGTGCATCTTCTGTGGTGAGTCCTTTGGTACAGAGGTGGAGCTGCAATGTCACATTACTACACACAGCAAGAAGTACAACTGCAAGTTCTGCAGCAAAGCTTTCCATGCTATCATCTTGCTGGAAAAGCACTTAAGGGAAAAACATTGTGTTTTTGAAACAAAACCTCCAAACTGTGGAACGAATGGGGCATCTGAGCAGGTTCAGAAAGAGGAAGTGGAACTCCAGACCTTGTTGACAAATAGCCAGGAGTCCCATAACAGCCATGATGGCAGTGAGGAAGATGTTGACACATCTGAACCCATGTATGGCTGTGACATTTGTGGGGCAGCTTATACAATGGAGACTCTCCTGCAAAATCACCAGCTTCGAGACCACAATATTCGACCTGGAGAAAGTGCCATAGTGAAGAAGAAGGCTGAACTCATTAAAGGGAATTACAAGTGTAATGTGTGTTCTCGAACATTCTTCTCTGAAAATGGGCTCCGCGAACACATGCAGACACACTTGGGACCAGTGAAACATTATATGTGCCCAATCTGTGGTGAGCGGTTTCCTTCTCTTCTGACTCTTACCGAACATAAAGTCACACATAGTAAGAGCCTGGACACTGGAAACT
This sequence comes from Apteryx rowi, assembly GCF_003343035.1. NCBI lineage: Eukaryota > Metazoa > Chordata > Aves > Apterygiformes > Apterygidae > Apteryx > Apteryx rowi. The sequence goes on from NW_020447786.1 coordinate 1,515,179, forward strand.
GCAGGATTTGCAAGATGCCTCTCCAGAGCGAGGAGGAATTTTTAGAGCATTGCCAAATGCACCCTGACTTGAGGAACTCCTTGACAGGATTTCGCTGTGTGGTGTGCATGCAAACAGTTACCTCCACGCTGGAACTAAAAATCCACGGGACTTTCCACATGCAGAAAACTGGAAATGGTTCTGCCGTGCAGTCCACAGGGCGTGCACAGCATCTCCAGAAACTGTACAAGTGTGCTTCTTGCCTGAAAGAATTCCGTTCAAAGCAGGATTTAGTGAAACTTGACATCAACGGTCTGCCATATGGTCTGTGTGCTAGCTGTGTTAATCTCAGTAAAAGTGGTAGTCCAAGTGTCAACATCCCTTCAAGCAGTAACAGACAAGGCATGGGCCAAAATGAGAACTTGAGTTCCATTGAGAACAAAAGCAAGGCAGGGGGACTGAAAACTCGATGTTCTAGTTGCAATGTTAAATTTGAATCAGAAAGTGAACTCCAAAACCATATTCAGTCAATCCACAGAGAGCTTGTTCCAGACAGCAACAGTACACAGCTGAAAACACCACAAGTATCTCCAATGCCCAGAATCAGCCCCTCCCAATCTGAAGAGGTAACCCTTTTTTCTTTGCTCTTGACACCTTCCACCCTTTTGGAAAAAAATCCCCATTTTTCAAGCTGTTTTGTCACATGTCATGAAATGCTTAGGCTGAAACATGTTACATTTTCATCCGTAGCCATTAGCTAGTAATTATTTGCTTCTTGATGTGCCTTACATCTTGGCTTGAATAGTGCAGAATAAGACTAATTCCAGTCTCCCTAGGATATTGTCTTCTGTATCACTGAGGAGACCTATCTTCATGCCAGCACAACTGAGATCTGGAATCTTATCTTAGCTCCGTTACACATTGGAATCCCCAGCTAGGAGTTGTGCTYACGGCAGAGAGTGTTAATGACAGAGGAGTAGAATATAGTGAGGCAAAATGCTGGCATAAGGGCTGAATTTTTAAAAAATATTTGTGAACAACAAATTGGGGGTTATTTTTGTAAATTGTGTTGTAGACATTAATTTTCCCTCTTTTTAGAATATTTTAATTAAATAGAAGTGCAACACTGGCCTAAGGTAAATTGCAGTCCTTCTGGTGCGATTCCATCTTTTAGTTTTCTTTCTGCTCCTTAGGAACAACTTTTTGATGTCCCTGAAACACTCAGTGCATGATGATTAAAATCCCATCCATGTAGCGTAGCTCAGAAAGTAAATACACATTTCAGGAAGACAAAGGGTCAAACTTTCAAAAGATTTTATCTGCTTCCTCAGTCATCAGTGACCAAGCAATAACACCTGGATGGTGAGGGGTGGAGAGGGAGGGGAGTCATGTACTGAAGGAAGAAAAACTGTTTTGTCTTCAGAAATATTATCAATAGAATGACTTAGAGTTAGTATTTTAGGCCTGGTATCTTGCATAATGGCCCTTAACAGTTCAGGAAGCCTAAAAACACAGCACACAGAAATTATAAGAAGTAATAGCTATTGTTTCAAGAAAGCTTTCAATCTGGAATGGTGGAAGCATGGTGCTACCCATTGCTATGAATGTGAATGGATACGCTGTAGTCAGGGAGCTGCTCTTCCATCARCTTCCTCATTCCATGTTTGTGAGCCCATCTAGTAGGTAAGAAATCCCTTAGCCTGTCATCCAATATGGTGTTGTTCAAACTGGAGGGAGGGAGGAAAGAGGGGAGATACATAAGGATGCCCAGATGTGGAGTTATTGAGAGCATAGCTGGAAATAAGCTGGGAGGAGGCCGCTGAGGCAGCCCAGGGCCTGCAGTGCCACCAAGGAGAATATGGAGTTGGGAGACTCCGGGCAGGGTACATCCACCTGGTAAGGTGGATGCTTTCACAGGTTCACATGCTAGTTGGGGTTTGGCAGAGACCTCTGGAGATCATGTGTCCAGACCTCCTGCTCAATCAGGGTCAGCTAGAGCAGGTTGCCCAGGACTGCAAATCTTCAGTTTGCAATGGTAGAGGGGCAGTTGGGGAATGGGATTTGGTTTACATGAGGGGCAGGTCACTTAAAAAGATTGAGAACTGCAGGCCTAAAGAAAATCTTATTTTCAAATAAGAGGAAAAAGGTATGATTTTTATTAGGTGCGGGTCCGGCCCTTGATGGTCCTGTAGTACTGCTGTATGTATGTGTGCAGGAATCATGGAATGACCAGCTGCGTGTTTTTGATAAATTCAGAGTCATCCTAGTTGCTGTTTCATCTTCCCACAGTATTATTTGCGATTACTTGAAATCTCTCTCTTCTCCCTCATGTTCGAAGCCAGTTTCCACTGCCTCAAGCATGATCAGAATCACATGTTTTAAAACAGTTACCATGATAAGATGTTGCCAGCTTGGCTTTCTCTTGCGTGTAACCTCTACAAAAAGAGATTTGGGGACCTGAGTGGGTGATTTGAGGTCAGCTACCTTCAGTAGCATCAGTGAATCTTCTTGTACTTAGATCATGTATAATCAGAGTTCTTGTATCTTCTAATTGGCATTGTGTTTCTACTCTGAATGGATTTACCGCCTCACTCTTTGTCTTTTATTTGAAAAAAAGTATTTAAGATAAAAAAACCTTTCAAACTACAGCAAGATTTGTGAATAGCATTTGCATGCTTTCCAGTCGCCATTTGCCCTCCCATTCAGAGCTCATAAACTGATTTTTCAGTGTCTGTGGTTCTAGTCTCCAGATAGGTAACTTAGACTTTCAGATTCTTTTCTCGTAGGAGGCACAAAGCTATCAAGTTCCTGATAGAGCATTAGTACTTCTAGAAACCATAAATGCATTTTTGTGAAATCTTGAAAGATAGTTTATTTCCCTAACAGATATTACTGGTTTCAAATTGTAGTGACCCAAACATTATAGCAATGAGAATCAAAACTGAAAGTGGTAATACACAAATGTTTAACACTATAGATTTGATGTTGAGGCTGAGAGAAATGAAAACATAAGCATATAACACAAACAGTAAAAGCAAACTGTATTTCTAAAAGTTGTTATTAGTCAGTGGCTTTGGTGCTACACTGGGAAGGATATTTGTTGAATTGAATGTGATTTTGAAGGCAGCACAACATGCTATTTTGGGGAAATTTTCAACCAAAACAAAAATCATAATATTAGAGGAGTGAAGATTTCATTTGTGTTATTGGGAGTTATGTGGTTTGAGATGTCCTACTTGACCGGAAGAACTTTTCCCTCCAGAAGCAAGAAGAATGTGGAGAGCAGCTGTCAGACTATTAATAGTGCTGAATACTCTTTGTTACTTGGTTTTAGATTACTATGGTAAGAGTACTTGAAAATACATTTTTAAGAGAAAAGGTAACACTAAAATATGAGACTTCTGGCTTCTTTTTCAAGTATTCTCATTGTAAAACTAGAAAACTTCTCTTTCTTTTTTAGCTTGCGTTCAAAAATATGTTTGGGTGTRTTTGCCTTAATATGGCATAATGTCATCAGCTGAGCTACTATATATACCTTCTGAGGTCTCCTTACTTGCTAAGTGAAACATGTTGCCCTGAATCATCTTCACTGAGAGTTAGCTGATGTACTTTATCTTTCAGCTGGAATGGGAAATGATGGGCAATTCTCATCAGTTACCACAACTCAGGGAACAGGTTGGAACTCATTAAGCCCGTAATGTTGTTGAATCTGGTACCCATAACCTATCAAAAAGATTTAAACAGGCAGATTGTGGGTGGATAGCTGTAGAAAGAACTCTAAAATTGGAGACTCTCTAACTTATTCTTTGAGCTTGATGAGATGCTCAATTCTGGCTGTAGATTCCTTGTAAAGATCCTAAGTTATTGCAAACACACTGTTAGGCTACAATAATAATCTTGGTAATAGTTAATGTTTAAAAGTGAAGAACAACGTTTGATCTGACAGTGATTTGGGAACCAAGTCTTAGTCCTTTTTCTATCACTCATGTGCTCTGTTGATTTGGACCAATCCACTTTAACATCTATGCTTTTTTTTCCTTGTGGAGAAAATAAGAGTGATAGCTACTTACCCGAAAAGTGTGTGTTGCCATGCTTAGTTACAATAAACTGTTGTAAAGCATTTGAAAGATGAAAAGCAGTGTTCAAAAAGAACTGGAGCCTTACTTCTCTTGTTCCTCCTTAATGTGCTGTCATGCACCTAATGAGAGAACTCTTGACTCAGCATAAATATGGGCCTTTACTTTTTAAACTTCAAGACTTCCGTACATGCATAACCAATAATAATAATTATACTCCTAATTGCTTGAATGTCAGGGGGAGGAGGGAATGGACTCCAGCCTACATCAAGGATTTACTGGTAAAATCTACCTTATGTTAGTGTATCCGTGTGTGCAACCATGCTCAGTTTGGGGTCCTGTTGGTAACATCCAGAGTAGAAGCTCAGCAGGTATAATTGCTTCTGTGAGTAGCTTAAGTTATGTATCACTTTGTTGCATGAATGTGAAGCTTAAGTGAATACTTTATTACCTGTGGCAATGCAGACAGTCTTTCATTAATAATACAAGAACATCCTGGGTTTTCTGGTCCTGAGAAGAGATGGGGCACTGCAAGTGCACTGCCAAATCGCTGCAGGAATAAAGATGCTTATTTAGGTGTTGCAGAAGACTTGCAGAGACTCACTGTAGCAGGGAGGATCAAAAACACTGGACAAAGGAGAGAAGAACTAGCAATTGTCAAACCATCTGAAAAGGAGGATAAGTGGGAATCTGGGGCTGCCCCTTTTGTCCTGTTGCATCCTGGATGCCAGGATGGGCATGTCACAGCAAGAGACAGTGGGCATGTCACAGCACCGTTCTGGAAGGAGTCCTGAAAGCACAGGCTAACRATGAGCTTGTGGAGACAGGGGTCACAGGATGCAGATACTGCGGAGAGCTGGTGGCTCCTTGAGACTCAACTTATCCCAGCTCAGATGAGTCCAGAAGTGGTATTACCTGGGCAGAAAGAACGGAACTCAGGTAGGTGTGTTGTTTTACCATTACATTTTTTTCTCCTCTTTATTTATGGTCACTGAATCTACCTTTCTTCTGTTCCTATTCCTCCCCCCTTTTCAAAATGCTGCCAAACTTAGAAAGATGGAGAACAGTAACTGCCTTTTGAAGTAGCTGGTTTGTTCAACAGCATGCACTGGCAGTCAGAGGCGGAAAGAGGAGAGAAATGACTATGAGAAACCCAGAAATGTTCCCAGATGCATGGTTTTGGCAGGGCAGGCAATAGCATTTTTAGCAACATAAATCAGTGTGCTTTTAACGGAAAAAAATGCACTGAAATCGATAGTCATGCATTTAATTGAAATACATAAAGAAATTAAAATAATCCTCATCAGCAATCCGAGCTGATCATTCAAACTACAGGATTTTTATGAATAAGCGCATAAACTTGTAATGTAAACATAAAAAGTAGTGCCTTGGGTTTCCTGTCAGTGAATCCGGGCCCAGAACAAATGATTTTCATGCTAGATTTTGGATTCAGGGACAGAAAGAGGTAAAGAAGGTTTGTTGCTGGTGCAAAAATTTGGCTTTGAAATCTGTGGCAAACATATTTTCTGCTTGAAGAGTTTCCGAATGAGCTCCCTAAATATATCCTTTTTGTCTTCTGGCATCATTTTCACACTGTTTTCAGGAAGGTATTATTTAAGATGTAACCATGTATTTCTAGGAAGGGCTACCCTAGTTTTCTTGCCACAGTAGGCCACCTTCATATTTCACTGTKCTCTAATTGACTTCACTGTTGTGGAGTTGCTGGCAAGACACAGACTTAAACATTTCTCTTCTCTTGGTCTTTACACCTTTAGTAGTGAGCTATCAGACAGAGTCTTTTCTGAATTTAACAAGGATGCCATTATTTATTATACTGTTGCTGTAAATCCTACCAGAGTTAAGTAGCAGACTTCCCACCTTCTCATACATGTCATGAACTTAGTCTATGAAAGGAACCCCATGTGCTGGCTGGGAACTGTTGAACAGAAGCAAGAGGAATGACTGTAGTGAGTTTTCTGTCTTAGTTTCCTGTTTCCTAGTCATTAAAATCTAATATTGCTTGCCTGTCTTGTTATTTCTCAGAGGCTTTGGTTGGGGAATTTGGAGAGGCACCTTCTCCACACCTGGGGACAACTTTGCGTCAGAAGAAGAAGGATGATGTTCTCCAAACTTCACAAGAGCCCCAAGTCAAGATTTCTGTGAAACAATGCAGTGGGGAGAGTGCCTGCTTGAAGAAAGACAGACCTGGAGGGGGGCGTAGGAAAGCGAATGAAGACGTTAAGCATCTCCAGAGAGGGCGAGTGTGGATTCCACAAAGCATTATAAGACAAAACATCCTAAGCTGTGTGCTCCAGCAGGTCCGCTATGCAGCCCACTGTCTTCATGGGGCTTTCCCTGTATATGTGTCTACTGGCCAAGTACACAGTATTACAAGCTACAGTTTCCCTTCCACTCAGCCCTGGTGGAAAATCAAAACTGTGATGAGTATTCGTACACCGACCTCAGGTGCAGGTAGGGACAACAAGCGATTTTCACTGTTTTTCTAGCCTGATTATCTTTGGAAATAAGATGTAGAAAGTCATGACATGTCTCTTTTTGTCTGTGTACCTCTGGAAAGTTCCCTCCTTTGCCCCACTAACTTTTGAAGCACTTTTGGCCAGTTTCAACCAAAACTTTATAGATGAGTAGGAGTCTCAAAGCCTATAAAGTTTTTATAGCTCTTGGGAAGATAGGTGAGTAGGTAGGTGATAGAATCCAACATGAAAGAGGCCTTGTAGAGATCCAAACCAGGAAGATGGCTTTAACTGAAGTTCATACCTGCTTTTTACACAGAAGTCACTCACAAGAAATGAAACTACAAGAAACTGTGGTCTTTCTGGTCCTCACAGAATAACTTCTTACATGACTGTAAATGTTTTGAGAAGTGTTGTTGGTTTTTTTACTACTGTTCAATAAAATTGTTATTTGTAACATTTGTATTATTTGTCTCACACAACAAATGTAACACCCAAATTTGTTACCCTGTCACCAGAGACATCAAATGGGCTATTAATTTAAAATGAACATGTAGTACCAGTACTGCTTATGTCATGAAGTTGTACAAAATGAACACAAATGAACCACTGATACATGGCATCTTGTTAAAGAGTCCTCTTCTTTTGATCTCCCATAGCTCTGTGATGGCTGGTAATTGGTCTTATGTCTGGTTGTTCAAAATCAGAGGATACTTTTTTCCCTTACCAATACTGTCTTCCATTTGTTCCATTTCCTGCATTGCTTCACAAATTATTGTATAAAATACAGTTTCAGATATGACAGCAGAAGCATGTGTCTTGCCATGGGAATTTTCACCAGCCTTTTGGCTTACCAGATGCACATTCATGTTAACCTGTTCTTCCTTGGTGGTTAAACTTTTGGTGCTAGTATGTGGCTTCATAAGTCAGGGAATGAAAGGGTAGGGCTTCTCCTGATATTGAGCCTCTCAGTACAGTTCTACCAGTAACAGTGTGCCAATCTGGGAAAAAATGACCCTGCCTGCAGTTTTTACTAAAGCTCTGAATTCCTCAGTATGCAGGCCTCATTCATTGATCATTCCTAATGCCTGGGAAATGCCTCCAAGGAGCGACTGTTACACATATAGCCATTAAAAAGTTGCTTGTTGTTTGTGTATTCAAAAACATGGTGGGAGATAGGAGAGAAGGGAGCTATTTGTCCCCTTCAGTCATGCTTCCACAGTTTTGGTATCCTGTGTGGGATGGATTTCCTCTGTTTCTTGCCCATTATCTAGATTCACTGTTCTGTGCAAAAAGGCACACCTAATGGCTTTTCGTATCTGGAAGGCCACCTCTTCCTCTACATTTTGCAATAGGAAATGAGGTTGTTCACCAGCAGAGAATGATCTGAGACTGCAGGTTTCCAGATTTCCTTTTGTACCTGTTTTTCCACTGCCAAAACAGTCCTCTTGTTGTTTTCTTCTCTGATAGCTGGAATAAGTTCAGCGTCAAACTCTAGGAAACACAACTGTCTGCATATGAAAATCCTGCAACTGTCACTGATGGTGGCAAATTTGCAGTTGATCCTGTTCTGCTGCTTGGTGCTTCTTTTATAAGTTTATTCAGGGAATGTTTGCAACACCTGGTGATTTTCCTGAACTATCTGCTTTTACCATAGTTCCTCAGTTTTCTTATGTTCCCTGCTTCACAGCTGGCAGTCCATGTGATGGTGGTTGAAGTCCTGCAAACACAGGAGTTGTGACATTCTGCTTCTGAAACAAATTCTGCAGTCTCTCTTTTTTCTGATGGGGAAATGGCAGACTGAAGCCCCATGCTAAAAGAAATGAGTTTATTACAGGATGTACCCAAGAGGAACTGCTGGAATTTTAAGAAGTAATATGAAAGTAAAAGATGATGAAATGGGACAGAGGGAATTGTGGGAAGTTTCCATAATTCCCTGAGAGGAAAGTGAGTATGTCTTACCAAGAAAAATTGCTAGACAGAAATCATTGTGGCTGGTGATGAAGGCTGGCTCAGTGGAGTGCTTGTTTTGCTGGTACACCACTTCCTTGTGCAGCTGGGCTGCCCCAGCAAAGGTTTTCCAGCTGGGCATGCAGTCAAGCATCATTGCAATGTCAGCAGCTGTATGCCAGCTCAGATGCTACCAGTCRGTTTGTTAACACTGATGTGGCCTAAGAGTGTCCATATAGAGCAAAATTATAATTACAACAGAGCGATTGTAGAATTCTGTTCCTAGCATATTTCTCTGTGTAGGCAAACCTTTGTAAAACCCCAGCCTTGCCGGTGTATCGTGTGAAGCCTTCATTTGTGCAGTCCCATTGACTTCCACAAGTGCAGAGCTAATTGCATGAGAAGCATCTAAGGGTTTAATCTTCCTCCTGATATTTCAATGAAAATTAATTTCTTATATATTATGTATGAGTAATATATTTCTGTTTGTACATTAATTTTAATACAGTATTGCATATTTTTGAGCAGAAGTTCAATTCTGTATGACTGAGTTTCTTGGTAAGATATAGCCCAGAATTCTGCAGGAATGCATGTTGAGTTGAAAGTGGACAAGTAAGGGCAAGGGAAGGGTCCTGAGCCACGCTTTCAGARAGTGAAATTAATCAGCGTTAATTTTCCACAGTCTCTGTTTGTATAGTGTGGGAGAAAAGTGCTTTTAGTGTTTTAGTTACATAAACAAAAACAAGGTATATAAAAAAACCCAATTTTTCCTTTCTGTTAAAATCCAGAGAGCTTTTACAAAATTTGTGATGGAGAAAAGAGACATAAGAGTATTCTCTTGTGCATATTTGCAAACTATTAATTTTATTGGGCTACATCTGTTGCTGATTGTTGGTGAAGAAAGTAGTGGCTTTATTGAATGACAGTCTGTCTCAGTATGCCTTTTTTAAAACAAAGGAAAAAAGAGGTGAAAAAAAATCGCTCAGTCTATCAATCAGCTTACTCAGAATATCAGCTTCTTGCATATCTCAGACCTGCCAAGTCATGCTTTACTGCCTGTGCTTTGATGCCACATCATCTGCAAAATTATTAATGCAGTATCAACTGTAGTTTCTCTTTATTGTCCGTAGCTGCACAGCTGCTCTGATAGTGAGATGCTGAATTCTGGGATGCTTCTTGATGGGTTAGCAGCTCTCTTGCTCAAGAGGTTCTCAGATTGGTAGCCTTCTTCAATTCTAAGTGCAATGTAAGGAGACAGAAGTACATAGGGATGATGACAGAGAGTTCAGTTGTTGACACAGTTGGCTCCTGATTGTTGAACATTGCTAAGCACTTAGAGTCATAACGTTCAGAGGCCCAGCCTTGCCCAGGATTGGGCCCTAGGATGGAAAGACAGAAAGAAGCGTATTTGTTTTTCAGATCCCAGATCAAATTCACAGTGCTTAAAGCTGTTTGTACTCATGAACTGTGTAAATCTGATATAAAGTAATTGAGAGAAAATAAATATACAGCCACATGCTGCCAGGGTTAAGAGTCACTTTTTTGATAGGTACCTCACTTCAGTACTGAGTTTTCAAAGACTTAGAAAGAGTTAAGGGATTAGGGAGCCCAAACGGAAGAGATGCGATATAAAAATGTTGCAAGATGTGGTACTTTCTGTGTTAGGATGTGAGATGTTGCAAGCTAATGCTCTTCACCAACTAGGGGAAGAAAAGGTTTGTAACTGAGACATTGAAGAGAGGCATGAGTATATGCAGAATGCAGAATGTAGAAAGGTGAAAGACAGAACAGCAGACTGTAAGGGGGACTTCAAGCAGAATGGGGAAGGAAGGGCCAGTAGAACGAATATTCATATTTCTGCCTGTATATATTTTGTGCACTAAAGCAAAAAGTAACTGTAATGAAAGAAATTAGAAAAAACGTTTTTCTCCATTTTTCATTTTGCTTACCTTATAGGATTGATTGTACTGTCTCTAGGCATGTGCACTCAGACCTCATTATACTTTAGACCCTTCTAAGTAAAAGCAGAAGAATACAAAAATCCTCATAAAATCATTAAGAACATGTTTTTAAAGCAATCAGGAAATACTAATTAAAGGATGTTCTATTAGCAATGGAAAGAGTTAGCAATTAGTCAATTCAAAAAAAATGCAAGCTGACAGTGCCCCATAAGCAAGATAAATAGCTAACTATGCAGTGAAACTGTCTAACATATGCTTAGTTCTTTGAAAGTTTAAGGTTGACAAAATAAGCATCCAGGAAGATAGAAAAGAAATCCTCAGTTAAGGTACTGTCAAAAATAATCTGAGCTATGATGAAGAATGAGTAAGTGGACAAATAAGCTCTTCAGGCTGGGACCATGCTTGCTTTTGTGTCTTAGGCAGGGCTGAGCACACTGCTAACATTTAAAAAATAATAATAATGTGAAAAATCAGCTTGCAGCATGACAAGTTGCTATAGTTAGTGTGCAAGTTTTTACTTGGTTTTGCATGATTTGCTGGGAGCACAAATATGGAACATACTCTCTCTTTTCAGGTTACCTTCCTATTGGTGTAACAGGTTCAATTAGCTCCATCCTGGATTTAATGTGAGGGAAACAGTGGAAGTGAATAATGGCCTGGGAGAAGGGAATTTGAGAATGTGGGAAGTGTGGGATCACTGTTTTGGCTGCAGTAAGTTGGCCCTGCTGTATCATTGATCCATGCCCTTGGTCTGTGCTGAATTTGAGGAGTGAGAAAAGCATTGAAAGTCCCCTTTACTGGTGTGACAAGGGTAAAAACTTTACCTACTTGTAAATAGGAGATTATTGTTAGGTGAACAGTACATGTCAAAGCCATTTTTGGTAGTAGAACTATTGTGTGCAAGAGAGTTCTGAAAAGAGTATAGAATAAATAAGGGATGCCTGCAAGCCTGTGTGTACAAAAGAGAGAATGAAGACATGGTGCTTTAGAAGCTGTAAGACACATTTTTGGTTACTTCATATAGGGAAGAAGCATTCAGTTAGAAGGGGGATATAGGAGACCTAGAAATGGTATAGATGGTCAAGGAAACCAATATTGTTGAAGAAAATGCTTTGACTTGGAGCTTGTAGCATATTCTGCCCACAGAGAAGAAAGAGATACGGACTAGGTGTGATATAATGGAATATAGTATACAAAAGTGACTTAAAAAAACAGAAAAAGATCCATCCCAAAACTCTCAGATAAAGTAGCTGAAGATAAAAGGAAACATTAAGCAGATATATTTACAGTCCTTTTTAGGAAACAGAAGAAGTTAGCAGCAGCCTGGGAAAAGGTTACTGTTAACAGACATTTAACAGGGGATGTGAGGATTATTCATGACATTACATGAGTTTTATTTAAATAGTGAGGAAGACGAGAGGAAGGTTAATCAAAGACATGATAGAAGAACACCTAAAAAGTTTGTACTTAATGAAGAATAGAGGACAAAGATTCACAAAGGGGGTATCATGCCTAAAATTTTTGACAAGAGTATTTTGAGAGAGTAGCCACAAGTACCGACAGAGGAGCCTATAAGCATGATTTACCAGTATTTTAGCAAAGCTTTTCAAATAGTATAGCACAAAAGACTAATCTGTTGGGTAAGTATGGCATAGGGAGAGCTACTTTATTTGATTAAAAAAGGAAGAAAACAGTAACTTGGATATGGAAAGCACAGGAGTCTTGTGAATTGAAGCAAGTTAGGTTGGTGGGATGTGAATAATGGAAAGCCTTAAGAATCATTATTTGCACCAATTTTGTTGAATGTATGCAGCATATCCATAGTCTGGAAGAAAGAATAAGTAGTAAGGTGATGTACAAAACTGGGGAAATGTCAGAACGAAATAGGCAGGTAATAAAATTCAGAATGACTTTGACAAGGAGGTGGAGCATGGGCAGATAAGTAGCCTATGCAGTTTATTTTCAAGTAATATAATGAGGGTAAGGAATAGAAAAAGAAGAATGTACGGATACCCCAGACAGTCACAGGGCACAGAAGACTACACAGAAGGATCTAAYGTACTTGTGAATAGAACTCTAAATCCCTGGTAGAGTGTTTATTAGTTGTTTTGCGTTGTTTTTGAAAGCAAATAAAATTCTGGGACACAGAACTGAAGTGCTGATTGGAAAGACCATGTTCTTGGGCCATTTATAGATGCAGCAAAGCCTGATTTAACATGACAGGGACAGTTTGGGCACCTTCATAGTGAGGAAATTCTGAAAACTGCAAAGTGACAAGTGAGGATCAGGACAATAATTAAAGGTCTAGGTGACATTAATTATTCAAAAGGTTAGAAAGACACATACATATGCTCTGCATGGATCGAAGGCCTGATCCAAAGCTCATTAAATATACTCACATTTGCATTCCCAAAAGCTTTAAATTGGGTCTGAAAACAGGGTTGAAAAAGAAGAGGAAAGCAAGAAGCAACCAGACTGCCCAGTRCTCTTGTGAATCATTTACTCCAAGCAGTTTTTCTTCTAGGGCAATTTTGAACAGCCCCAGTAATGACTTGGGCATCAGATTTACAGTCAGCATAGAGGAGGCAAATTGACACTTGAGTTGTTGACTTTTTTCTAGTGGAGTTTTGGGTGACCTAAGTTATGATTTCTCTTGAAGCACTACCCTACCTGCTTTGAAAATCAAGTTCTTGAAGTTCATGTATTTCCAATATCTGTTTGCAATACCAGCAATGCTGCTTGGGGATGGGGTGGGGGGAGAAGATTAGGACTTAAAAATGAAACATGACTAGACATATTTTGCTTCTGAAGGGGCTTATATATGAAGAGTCACTGGAAATCACAGCAAAAGTATAATTAAAATCTCAAACACCAGTAAATAATTTTCAAAAAGATGGAAATTGAGTTGATATAAGGTAATTTTGTTTAAAAAAGCCTCCTGAAAAAAAATTGTATTTTTCTGTAGCCTCCTCCACATCAGCAAATATGTAAGAAAAATAAAAAATATTCTTTTTTCCTAAGTTTGAAAAAACTTGGGAAAAATACATGTTAGCATTTTGTTAATATTCATTCAYGAGAACACAAAAAGCCACTTCAGATCCAAAAGGTTATTGTCTTCTTTTTACTTGGTTGTAACACCAGAAAATGCAGAAACCTGTTCATGGTGGGTTTTCATTTCCTTTGATTTGTCCACGTTTCCTTTCAAGCATATTTTTCCAGCTGGAGCTAATATGAAATCACTCTACATCAATAAATGTGCGTCGACCCACTTTTGTGTTTGGCGTGAGAATGAGGACCTTGGCAAGCTGCGGTGTCTGGCAGGAGGCTGATGGTGGCCGGTAGGGACATACCTGCCACCAGCTGTCCCCTGCCATCCCCACGTACAGCTGGAGCAGAAAGGCCTGGGCGCCCACTCCGTCCTGCTGACTCCCGTGTAGGTGCTGAAGGGCTGCATCCCTGCAAGTGGCCGCAGCGAGGTTTGGCAAGGATGGCTGTCACAGCCCCACGTAGCTTTCTGTGTGGAGCTTGGCCTTCCTATGTCACCGGAAGCTTCCTGAGAGACTAAAATGGCTTCTTCAGTCAGAACGCTATTTTTCYGCCGTGCGGTGCTATGCAAGCAAGTCCTCCTCCCTAGTTATCCAGACAAGGCATGTGGAGCTGCGATACCCCAGGGCTTATTCCTATCTTCTTCCCTCAAGTTTCCCCTTTGTGGAAACACACTCTCCTCTCGGGTCTGCCCCTGGCAGGGAGTCGGGACCAACCCTGAGCACATCTGAGCCAGGAGCTCCCATGAGCAGTCAGGCGTCCTGCGGGCTCAGCCAGGCTGGTGAGACCGAGCTGTCACTCTGGCAGGGACACAGGGCTTCTGCAGAACCTGAAACGCATGGAAATACCGACATGCTGCTTGTTCACAATGGTGTGAAAAGGACTGTGTTTGATCATGTTCAAAATCTAAGAGTAAGCGGAATTTACTGAGTTGCTTTTAAAATCAAAACTTATCCATGCACAAGTTTAGACACTTTGAGATGACTGTGTTTTGAGTTAATAAAAGTTGATGTCAACATTTTAGAATATGTTTAGGAACAAAAAAGAACTAGTTTTTGATCAAGCAGCAGTCAAAAAAAAAATTCCTTCCTTCATGATAAAAAGAAAACCTCTGTGTGATTTTGCAAATATGTCAGATCATTTTGAAGAGGCTAGCAAGTGCTAGTAATTTTTTTTTCACTATAGTTGTTGTCAAATGAGTTTGGTTTTTGGCATTAGACTTCAAAAAAACCCAACCTTAATATGTTTTGTCATTATGTACATCAGTCATAATTTTGCTGACAATTTTTGACATGCGCTCTGTATTACTGTGCTAACAAGAGAAAAGACCAGCCATTAAGTTTATGTTTCTTTGTTTTTGAACAAAGTCACATATCAGGAATAATGCTAGGGGTATGCTAATAAACAATATATAGTGCCAGTCATCAGGGAGTAAGAAATATTTTCTAACTAGTTCTAAAGGGAAACAATGTTTTAAAAAAGGGAGAGTGATTGTTATTTATGCAATATTGTTGTTCTATATGTCAGCATCAAAAAGCATCTTGTAAAGAGCTTAGCATAATAAATCTTTGATCATGACTGTCATTATTTAGAGGTCTTTGATAGATCTAGATGTAGTAGGGTAAGGTTAAATTTACCAACGTATAATAGTAAGTTTTTGGACTGCATCTGAATTTCTACCAATGTTATCAGTATGGTCACAACAACCAAAAATGAGAAAAATTATTGGATCTTTTTAAACAGCAGGCTTTTCAATTGTAATTGTAAAACTAAATCAAAGCAGATTTGTTTTCTGGGTGTCCATTGATTTCATTTCTCTACATAGGGATTTAATTTGGTTACATTTCAGAAAACTAAAGTTGGTTTAAATGAAAAACAGCAGAAAAGGCTTATGGTTGTTTTCACTGAGAAGCAGCACAACACATTTTGTTATTGTCATCAAGAAAATTAAAATAGCCTCTGAGTATCAGGAGCAATAGGAGATTTGTAAAGAGAAGCCCACAGGAACACTTAATTTCAAAGTTGACTTTGATTAGTCACTAATTTTACAGTTAACTTGGTAAGAAAAAATGACATATGTTGAAAAAGTCTTTGAGTTTCTGCCTAAGGGCTTGGAGTAGGAAGATGCTTAATGGAGGGGCACTTTGTCTGGGACAAGGCATCCAAATTTAGGCACTAACAGCATGTCCAACAAGTCTTTAAGAATGTTTTGATTCAGAAAAAAAGACTTTTTTTAACATAATAGATAACACCTGCTACATAACACTCTTCAAAAGTTAGATACACACAAGGCAAGCTGTATTTTTCATTGCATGTTAGCTGGTGAAACCTGCTTCTTCCCCAACTAATATATATTGTAAATCTGCAGTTTACCACATTTGTGTCAGCCTTTTTTGAACTTTGCATTTTTTTAAAAGGTTTTTTTTTTGGCTAATGTAGGCAAAGTCCTGTGGCTTTATAGAAAGATACATGTGTCTTGAATTACTGGCCTGATTTGCCAGTTCAGGATTTATCTTGTATTCACTGTGTGTTCGAAACAGTAGTTGAGCTCTCCAGGACTGTTACCTTAAGTCTTTAGTCCTTCATACTACAACTGTGCGGTTGAATAATTTTATGAATCTGAGTTGTCTCATTAGATGCCTAGGTGATTGCAGATTTAAGGTCTTAGGATGAAAAAGCAAAATCTTACTGGCTGTTTCTTCCAGCTCTTTCTTCAATGGGCTTTAAATTTTGAATATAGTCTTAAATTTGGCTTTTAAAGTAGTGCTTTCCAGTATCAAATCTCTGGCCAGTTTAGGTCAAGAAGATAAGAGAAAATAAAATCATGTTTTTGCTTAGTCTGTAGCATATTTTGGACAAGTGATATATTTTGTGGAAAAGTGAAATAGCAGAACTAATTCAGAAGACACCAAAACATCAGTGAAAGACTTTCCATATACACCAAAGAGAGCAAAGTAATGCATTTCCTTATTTATAATGAAATTTGATCTGTATACACAATGATTTGTAAGTCAGGCCCAATCTGAAGTGGCTGGTAGGGTGGCTCTTTGGCTGGATTCCAGCCAGCCTTCCCTGTTTTAGTATGGGCTTCCCAGGGGATGTTTCAGCTACTGCCCGAATGCAGTAACATTCGTCCAGACTGGCAAGGTTTTTTCCCTCCTGGCAACCTGATGGACCACTTGAAATATATAGTGCAGAGAAGACTCTGCAGCCCAGTCAAGAATGAGGAAGAAGCAGATTTATAATACCTGGGTTCTGTTCCTGGCTTCATTGCAGTTCCGGAGTGGGGCCAATCCATTGGTGTAAAAGGAAGGATTCACATCCCTTTCAGTGTTGTTTTAATCATATCCCAAATATACTCATTGCATTTTGCTTTCCATGAATATAAAGCTGATGTTTTAGCAATGTTGGTCTGTCCATGGAGTTAGGAAGCTGAAAAAAAGCAGTCTCTAGAGAATTTCAAGAAACTCAGATATAAGGTGCTACAGAACTGCAGAGTGTTATTATTTAATATTAATAATTAAACCTTAATGAAAACACTACTGGAGAGCTTTAAATGACCACTTTGAACTCAGCATTTTAAGTTATAATGAAATGCTTCCAGTTGTATGTTTCAGTAAATTTTATCTACCCTTGTTTCTTTAGAAGAAGACCTACCAGTGCATCAAATGTCAGATGGTTTTCTACAATGAATGGGATATCCAAGTTCACGTTGCAAACCACATGATTGGTAAGTGAAGCACTAAACCTTCTCAAAGACAGATAGCCATTTCTCTTACTCAAGATCATCATTGCCTCTAAAATTAAACAGAGTTAAGGAGGAATTAATTGTGCATCCATCAATGATTAACCTAGGCATGATTGATTTTTTTATTCATATTATTAGACTTGATAAAGCATTAGCATATTTTATTTTCTGCAAGGGCTAGTTTAGACTTCTGCAGAGATTTATATATCCGCTGCCAGTCAAAACACAGGTGATTAACAAATTAAACTTCTAATCATTTTTGCATTATTGAAAACAAACTAACAGGAATGGTTAATGAACTGGATGTTAGCTTTCCGTAGAGTTTTAGACAGGTTTTAATTTCAGAAGTTATTATGGTAATGATACTACTGTGTACTTCTCAAGCACCTTGGTCCAAAATCAAAACTGGTGAGTTTTTGTCATTAGGAAACATAAATAATTCAAATGGCCATAAAATAGTATTGTTTGTTGTGTTTGAGCAATCTGGAAACAATCCTGAGTGTACCTATAGACAATTAAATACTATCACTTATTTTAAAAAATAAGGAATTGCAGTTTTCGGTAATGGAATCTGCTCTTTAAGGTACAAGCATTTGAAAAAATCTTTTAGGATTTGTGATCCAAGCATGGCTTGATATTTACAACGCTGTTACAGTTGTAAATTGGAATGAAACAAAAGCTGCTTTTTCTTTGATATTCATATTTTCCTATTATTTGCTTATTCCCCTAGGATTACCCATAATGTTTTCAATTTGGTAACCACTCAGTAATAGCTCTAAGAGTTCTATCAGCCAATTAAATTTATCAAGCACATCATTTGCCCACTAATAAGATAACATTGCTAGCGTTGTCTCATTTTGTTTTTAGCCTCTTTTCCAAATTTCACGTTTGAAGACAGAGGGGGATACCATTGATTTTATACTCCTACTTTCCTTAATGCTGTTTTTTTGCTACAGTAATAAATGCTGCTAAACACAGAAGGAACTGTATGGTATAAAGTCAATAATCACGTATCCAACAGAAAAGAAGTTGTTGGGTTTTTTTAATTTTATAACTCAAAAATCCTTGCTTGATACTAGTTTTTTTCTTACAAGGTAACTTGAAAATTTCTTCCATGAGCCTGAGTAATTTGGCTGCACTATAAAAGTTACCTGCCACAACTTAATAGCTCATTTTTCTAAGTGCTTTGTTAATAAGTTTTAACACATGTAGAGCATGAACATTTTATATACTCTTCATAAAAATGAATAAACACAAGAAGCTGGTTTTGTAAAGCAGCTAAGTGATTTGCCTGTTGGATTAAGCCTTAGTTTTGATATTTTTGTGTCTTTGGGGATAAGATAATTTGAACTGCTTTGCAGTATTCAATCTGGGTCAGTAACGTGGAATTTAAAAATAGTCTATTACCAACAACAGAACTCCATTTCTGTTGTTTTCTTTGGATATGGTGTTTGACATGTTCTTAATTGCAGCGTACAGTGGATACTGAAATGGGACAGGGGAAAGGATGCTTTGTGGGTAAGGGTGATGCTGGAATGTCAGAGTGGTGTGTTTCCTTGCCACCCACTTCCCAGCTCCCTCCTATTTCAGGAGGGGCGTCATTCGCCTTTCATGAAATACTCAGATTTTCAGTTTTTTAAATTTTATTTTCCGAATGAGCTTTAGTAAAGTGTCAGAATGGGAGGAGAGAAGGGAGGAGAGAGTAAGTAAAGCAAGAGAAATCCAGTTAGTGTCAGCCTGCAGATCTGAAAAGACTGAGGTTTTCTTAAACTGAGTATTAAGTGCTTATGTTTTATTCCTAAAAGTTGGATGAGAAAGAGAATCTTTCAAAAAATATCTAATTGTTTTTGCCTGTGTTGTATCTAATCATGCATGATATTGCTTCATGACATAACCATAGTGACACAGATTTACATGTGCTTAATGTAGAATATTCCCAGTGATATAAAAAAGGAGCTTGCAAAACATGCAGGGAGATTTGCTGGTTATGCTTTTGGTAATCTGTGTTCAGTGGAAGATTCTTATCTGCACTTCCAGACTTAACAGTGCAGCTCCTAATGATGCAGCCTTGATAAAACAAATGCAAGGGGATTTGTGTTGAGGTGGAGTAAAAGGAATATCAGCATTTTTGTTCCTGAGAGTTCTGAATGTAACCTCAGAATTCGAAGCACAGGGAAAAATAATTTCTGATCTCCAGTTCTGTTAGCCTTCTCACCACCAATTGGATCTTTCCTTAACTATCTTTCTAATTTCGCTCCCTGCTTTAATTTACATCATTGTTCACAGGCCTTTTTCCAAGACCATATTCTGTCTAGAGGGAAAGGTTCAAGAGGTGACATCGAGATGTTTAAAATTGGCCATAGTTTATGTGTATCAGTAGGTGAGCTTATAGTATTATAAATAATATAGAAAACATGCACACAAACACATTTGTGTAACTGTATATAATGCATAACCCATATATATACCTGAAGATACCTGAGTGCATATCAATATGCAGATTGAAAAATATTTTAGAACACTTCAGTGAATATTGACTTGTGGCCACAGCCTATTTACCAAACAAAAAACCCTGGTGTCCAAAATGCCTTGGTCCCTCCTTTTTCTATGTGTATCTGATAAAATATGTCTTGCTGCCCTGCTTTCTCAGTAGGAAATTGGCAGAACAAGATGTAGTGTCTTCACTCCTCTGGGGAAGAGAAAGTGAGAAAGCTTCAGGAAGAGAGAAAGAGAAAGAAAAAGGACTTTACACGCAAGGGAGAGGGAAGGTAATCTGGGAAGGCGGACGCTAAAAGTCAAGGGGAGTGATAATCCCTAGATCAAACCTTCAGGTCCAGACATCATGACACAGTCTCAGGAACTGTATTGCTTCTCAGAGTAAAATGTTAGCATTATCTATATTGCAATTATTGTTACATGTAGATTAGTTTCTTCTAACCTCAAGGACTCCAGATGAGTTCAGAGAAATGAGAAAAGGAGAAGCAATAGCAGAGGAGAAGGGGCAGGGAGGACAAAGGTGGAGGGAATTTCTACTACTGAAAAAAAGCAGGCATAAATATCAATTAATAAGGGAAGAAAGTACATGAAAAAGGGGGAAATGAACTCTCACCGGAAGTGGGAAAGATAACAAAAGAATAGAAGGGAGACTAGAGGAAAAAGGAAGCTGGCAGGAACAGCTGGGACACGGGACAAACAGCAAGAAGGGGGAAGGTCATCCACCACCCTCCACTCAGAAGTGGGTGGGAACCACTCATAGAGATACTTGCTCAGCCGATCAAAGGCTTGAGTGATTGAGTTGTTGCTTACCAGCTTTTGGGGCCTAGAAGACTTGCTAGTGTGCCCTTTAATTACTGCGTCCATTGGGTGCGATACTGGGATATAAGTTGAGTTCATTCTGCTAACTTCTAAAGAGAGAGGATACATTATGGAAGGTCACTAAAGCAAAGATACATTTAAAAAATCACAGTCTGAAACTTAGACTTTTAAATAAGGCAGGTGGCATTACTTTGTTGGCTAAAATATCTCCACTGAGGGTAGGTATTTTTAGGTTGTATGTCTGTGTGTGTTTTTGTCTAATCATATATAATCTCAACTAGACATTTAGCAAGGGAAGAGGGATTAGAGGCTATTTGAAAAGCCTCTTACTCTTCTTTGTTAAGAGGGGTATATAATGTTTTTACAGATTTTATTATACATTTCAATCAATTCAACAAGAAGCATTATGCCACCTAATGGAAAATAAAATYTGCAGATGACCCAATGAAGTGTAACCTTAGGTATCTTTGACAATGAAACAATTTACATTTGTTGTTATACAAGTTAGATATCAAAAAACAGGGATGGCTTTCATCAGTAATTACAYGCTCATTACTTTTATAACTTCACAGTTTAAAACTGTTCCACTGTCTTTAATCTAGTCTTTCCAACATCCTTGTGATGAGATGGGGCAATAAGCCTTTTCCATTGGATAGATGAGGACAAAGAGGCAAAGAAGCAAAATTCCTTGCTTAGCGTAAGCGACTGAAAGTTCAAGAGTCCTGGCTGCCAGATCTGTCCTCACTTCTCTAGACGCCGTGTTTTGTCAAGCAATGCCCATGTTTGCTTAAACTACACGCTGATTCCAGCTTAGGCTAGGGGATGCTTGTGGACAGAAAGTGAGGCAAAGCGTTGACTTTGTTAAACAGGCCCTCTGTTTAAGCATTGTTTTGGACCTAGATATAAAGATGTACTTTTGTTTGGATAATTGCGAGGATGATTGCCAAATGAAAATGTGATTGTTGGTGTGTTTATTGAAATCTGTTGATAAAACAGTTTCTCAGCTTTGTATCTTCTTTGAGTGGAACAGGAGGAAATGTAAATGCAGGCACATTTTATATGGTTTTAGGAAGTGCTGGCAAACAGTAATTCTTCAGCAGCCTTACTTCTTTCTTCTGCTTTTCTCTCTGAGTGGAATCTGTAGCATTTCTAGCAGCTTTCCCTGAGAAAATTCTATTACTGGGTATACGTAGAAATGAAAGAAGCTTTCTGGTATCCCTTTGTTTTGCTCACATAGTTTACAGTTGGCATTTGACCTGCGAGTGTAGAAAGAGAGTATGCCATTGTTTGTGTTTGCTGCACTCCGCTGCTCATCTTCTGCCTCCTATTTTAAGTAGACCAGCTAAACATTTTTTCTTCCTCGATTCCTTTACATCTGTAGTATCTGATGCACTACGGTGTAAATAGACTAAACAGTTGCTATATTCCCTAAGATTTTGCACACACACTCATACAGAGGGGATCAAAATCGAGGGAGTTCTGACATGTTTAACTCAGAAAAGGAATTACTCCGTATAAAATTATGAGGCTCAACAGCAGAAGTGTAAATTTGTAAGTGCTCTGAGTAAAGTGCTGTTAGGCATGAGATAATGTAAAGAGATGACATTGCCAAGAACTATTTATGAAGAGCTTAATTTTTTTCACTCTGATAATTCTTGACCAATAATTACCAGCTTCTAATTATCTATTTTAGTTAGAAAGAAATCTCTATCACTATGGAGTTTGGCATTGCAACTAGCGCATAAATCCCCAAAGAGGTAAATGTGTTCCAAACAGCCACAAACAACTGTCTCATGAAACACAGTGAGCAAATTGTGAGCCGCTGGCTGTGCACAACAGAGCAGCACATTTACCATTGAGGACTGATCAGGCTGACAAAGAGAATGATAAAAGGGGGGAAACAGCCACAATCTTTGTCGTTTGCTGCTACTTATGTTGATGGAGAAAGCAAGCCCCAGTGTCATAGCAAGAGCTGCGACCCCTCTGAAAAGTTGGGGAGGAAGAGTGAAGAAGGTGATGGTCAGGATTCAGTGCTTTTTCACAACCCTACTTTGAAAATTTCTATATAGGTCATTTCTTATGACTAAACAGACTTTTTTTTTTTTTTTTAACCTTTTAAGTATCATGCAGCAAACACATTTTGTGAAGTCTGTTGTGGTGAGGGGCAGATGTTGTGTAGCATTGAGCRAGGTGGCAGGTGTGAGCGGGGAGTGGGAGGAAGTGAAGGGAAAGACGACAAAATGCAAAGCACTAGTTAGGAAGCGAATGGGAAAATGGGACCAAACAAGCCTGCAGCTGACAAAAGGATTCTAGTTTACACCAGTAAATACTTCATCAGGCCCCAGCTAGGCAAATCTGTGCTAGAATATTTGTAGTTTAAAAAGAACAGTATATGAAAGTTGGGAACTAATAAGTTAATTTCTCTGAAAAGAAACGTTGCAACCATGTTTTACAATAGCAAATACTGTGTAAGCATCAGAAGATATAAAAACACTCTTTAGTGCAACCCATGTTTTTTTTTTGTGACAGTGATATAAATATATATAATGTATATATTTATACATTTGTGTGTTATGTGGATGTGCATGTGCATGTCTGCATTATGCATGTATTAAGTGCATGCATAATAAATCTRTAAAAATAAATCATCTTATTTGCCTCCCATTTATACAATGCAATTACGGATCATGTGGACCACATCACTGATGTCAAGACAAAAGAAATACCTAAAAGATCAGCTTTCTGGAGCCCAGTAAGGCTTTAGCCTGGTTGTAAAATCATGTGGCATTCACACATGCTATATTTTGTGTAATGCCTAAAGTCATTAAAAAGCATTATTTTCCTTTCACATATGGAGAAAACTGTACAGTGCAACTAATACTTGTTGCATAATGCAGATCTCAAGCATCACCTCTTCAGATATAGCAGAATTAACTGCTGTACAGTAAAACTGACATTGTGAAGCCTCTCTTACCAGAGGTTTTTCCATGTTTGGAGAAAAAGAATCCAAAGATTTGCATCTACACACTAGAGGATGAAGGAGGTGGAGACTTCCTTTGTCTCTCATCTTTCACTGATTCTTCAGTTAGAAGATGTGGAAATTGTCATTTTATATGGAAGGAAAGGATCATACCCTCTTAGCATCAGAAAATCATTTGGGTACTTGGGAATCTCCTATTTACAGTCAGAACTGGCAAGAAGTTGCCAGAAAGTTAGAGGAGACTTTGTCATGTTGTCTAGAAAATGCAGAGATGTATATGAAATATCCAGAAAAATCAGCATTTGGTATGAAATCTGAGAAAATGTAGGTTTATTTTGTGAGGAGCTGGGTTAAAAAATAGATGAAATCTGTGCTGTTTAATACTAACAGAAAGCTACTCTCATGTGGGCAATGCTGGCTTATCTGAAAAGCCCATAAAGGGTTTCTACATGGACCATACAAAAGGGATACTTTCTCTTTAATAGCCATCTGTACAGGAGAGATGAGAAGTGGGCCAGGTCATCTCTTCTCAGCTGTCATGATATTAACGTAGGTAATGGAGCAAGCTCTGCGTTCTGCTGGGTGTTGTTTTTCATAGATGTTCATCGATTTACACAGATAATTCTATTTATTTCTTAGAGTTGGTCCAAGCAGACTAGGCAGAATAACAAACACCAAAGCATTTCAAATGACTTTATCTTTGTTGTTTTGTAATGTAACTTTTGTCTAAAAAATGGTGTCACACCTACTGTGCAGATGGCTGCATGATTTGTAAACCAGCCAAAACATTTAAACAAATGTGTGATCTGGGGATAAATTAAATAAAGGATAAAATGGAGTGTGGACCACAAATTCTAATAATCAGATGATTTTAAGTTGTGTGTAGTGTGGAGCGATGGTAACAGTGATAGCAGGGAATGCTTGCCAATGACAGCAAGGTGCCTTACAGATCTCAGGATGGAGCCTGTGGCCTAGTAGGCCTCGGTTTGAGAGCTGCACATTTGCTGTACAGCTGGCAGCTCTGTATGGGGACATCAGATAAAACTTATGTAAAATGAAGTGTTATTGCTTAGTATGAAATTGTGCAGAGAGGGAATTTGCAGACAGTAACTGAAAACAGAATTCATGGTACCAATGAAGCAGACTGTAAATATGAAGAGGCTTTAATTATCTGCGCAATTTAACAAAAAATCCAAGATGTATTCAGAAACGGCAAAGGCAGCTGTAAACATGCTAGAACAGCACCGTTCACTGTGCTTTAAGTTATGTCACCTATCTGGGTTACAGGCTCCCCTCTCCCCCCGAGGGGTATGTGATTTCACCCACTAAGCTGTTCTGATTGGAGCTGACACTTCCATTTCGAGAGTTTGAATCAGGAACGGTTGTTTTCTTTTCGAGGCAGTTTTTTTAGGGAGGACTGACCAAGCGTTTAAAATCACAAATGGTTAAGTCAAAACACGGTGTGCAAACATTTCAGAATCTTTCTTTTTTTTCTTTTTCTTTTTTTTTTGGGGGGGTGCAGAGGAAAGACTTAAAGAATTGCAGTAAAATTGAATGAAAATGTTCTAATGTTAAATAATAATAATAACAGAGTATTTGAAACTGTCCACAATTCAGGGAGTTCATTTTATAAAGAAAATGGAGCAAATCACACCAAAACTGTAGCTCTTTCTTGCAGAAATTTCTGTTATATTAATAGTACTTGATGAAAAGGATGCTGTGGAGAGATAATGCCAGTCAGTACTAAAGTTGTTCCTTTCCGTCCACCTCCTGTAAGATTCTCCTCCTAGCTGGGGATGTATATACTGTGCATGTTAATACTTAAACACCGCGGGATGAATTAATGGCACTGTGTCAGCTTTCCCTTTTGTTGCTGACCATTTGTATTGCAGGCTTTATCGGTCGCCTTAGCACATTCTTTCAGCCGTGTTTAACTGCCGGCACCGAGGGTAGCCTAAACATCACTTTTCTAAATCGTCCCTATTCTTAGCAAGGAAGCCGCTGATTCTTAGATGGAGCACGGCCCCAGGTTTCCTCCCTGCTTTTTAAGTGCAGGCAACAAAACAAAAGGAGCCAATATGGAGAGTGGGTGTCGAACTTCAGCTGCTCATATTGTTGCATTTGGTGAGCTGACGGGGTTTCGTAGGTCACCTTTAGAATTATGCCTATGACAGCAGTAGCTACCTGCCAAGATTGCAAGGTATCTCACAGCTCACAGGATGGAGCCTGTGGCCTGGTAGGCCGCAGTCGGAGGGGTACACATTTGCTGTACAGCTGGCAGCTCTGTATGGGGCAGCAGTGTGGGCTGTTAGAGAGCTGGAAAGGAGACAAGCATGAAATTTCTTCTAACCCCAACTCTGTTTTTCTGTACTGTTGGCTGCTTCTCAGTTCCTTGACAAAAAAACCAATCAGGCACCCTTTAATCCGCCTGTGATTACCAGTGGTATAAAAAGAGAAGCATAATGAGGAAAAATGCCTCGTTTTGTTGCCTTCAAAAGCCAACAAATTGGAGTTAACTTGACAGGAAGTGGCTTAATAATTAGATTATTTATTTATTCCTGACACATATCCCCCTGTTACTAGTCTCAGGAGATCCTGTAGATGGTACGATTTTCAAGCTGCCATTACTTCRCTGTCTTCTGTGAACAAAGAAGCTACTGTCTATCAGTCAATTAAATGCACTCTTTAAGCAGAGGCTGAGAAGTCCTCAATGGATAGAGCCCTGGGACATTGTGGCTGATGATTCCTTTCTCTGTACTGTACATCACACTCTCAACTACAGTCCCCACAGAGATGGAATAAAGTCATGCATTAAAATATCACTTGTTGATTTGTTTGCTAATGAAGAGCCATTGAAATGTTTGTGTATTTCTGTGGCAAAATTGTTGATAAAAGGACTACTTGCTTGCATATCTTACTTCATCTTCGGTAAGAGCTTATTTAAGACTTACTAAAATTAAAGTCAACAAATTAAGGAAAAAACAGAGAGATAGATAATATTGGTTTACTTGCAATTCACATCAATGTAAATAACATTGAGGACAGGAAAAAGAGAGAGAGGGGAATAATAGTACTTCAACCATGTCTGATGTAATTTTCTTCATTAGTAACAATAAGGATCTCTTTATTTTTTTTCTGATACAGTAGTGGGCACACTTATTTCAAATAATAAAAAGCATAAAAATATGTGAGGCATACATTCATGGTATCCATTTAAAAATAATCCTGGACATGTAAAAAATAATAATAATTAAAAAAAAAACACAGAAAAGCTGATTTTTTTTTTCTTTTGAATTTTAAAGATGTCCAGGTAGCAAAAACTTCCATTAGTTAGAGAATTACAGTTAGAGAGTATGCAGCCAGTTAGCCCCTCATTTGAGAAAAGTGTAGCCATTTCAGGCTGGTTAGTAGTGCTGGCTAAGGGTTTACACTTAATGCAAAATGAGCAAAGTTCCCCAAGCTGGGCATTCTGCGACTAACTCCCCCCCCCCCCCAGCTTTTTCACAGAATTGCATAATCTCTATGTGTTTGTCCTCCCTCCGTTCTTCTTCCTCCAAGAGCCCAGGTCACCAGAGTGGACTACATGTCAGGRGCTGGAGGGGGGAAGTTGTCTGAGGGATTTTTTAAAGAAGCTGAAGTACATGTAGACCTGTCTTCATACTGAAAATCATTAATTGGCAACATCCGTCTGGAGTTGGTTCAGTTCTTGTGCCGCTCATCTTCGAGAGCTATATTTGCTCTTAAGAAATATAGATGGTGCCGTAGCAGTTCTCCAGTGAACTAGCTCTGTTCTGAATTTAGCCTCTGTATGACCGTTTGCACCTGCAAATAGAGACTATAAGTGCTATAATATATGGTTATTTTCTCAGCCTTATAAAAAAAGTCACTCATACCAGGATTATTGTTTTCAATGAACTTAACAACAAGCTATAGGGAATTAATTCAAACCAGCCTCAAATTGGAGTGTTTCTTATTCCTATCCTGTTATTCCAACTCATTTTATTAGAAAAAGCTTAGATACTCAGAGGTGTTCTATAGCAGAAAATGAATTTGAAACCCATTCATTAATTGGTGATTAATACATTTCAGGATTAGTTTAAGCAAGGCCCTACCTCCTGCCCAGTCAAGTATGTTCTGGTTAATATCCAATTATCTGCACCTTCGTACTTATTATGTCTTAATATTTCAGATATGATAACCAGAAACTTGAGAGTAATGCTAATGAGGAGCATAGAACAGGAATTAACCAGTGACACACTCAATGATCCTTACTGAGGAAAGTAACTCCTTCTCTCTCCTCAGCATGGTGGTGGAGCTACCAC
The DNA here is from genome assembly GCF_003343035.1 of Apteryx rowi. NCBI lineage: Eukaryota > Metazoa > Chordata > Aves > Apterygiformes > Apterygidae > Apteryx > Apteryx rowi. The sequence continues at coordinate 1,543,029 of NW_020447786.1, forward strand.
ACACTTTCTGTAAGCAGGACTTTTAATTCTACCTTTACGAGAGGTTACAATAATATTTAGGTAAAAACCCTTAATTTTCATGCGTTATTGCCTGCGTAAGATCAGAAGATATTCCTGCACACCCTTTTTCATGTGTAGTTATTTTCATTAGGTGAAGCAAGTGAAAATCAATAATAAAGTGGAATGGTGATACCTTCTTAAAATACAAGTTGGGTTGCTTTGTGACTGAATGCACCCTCTTCTTATGTACATTTGTATGCGTGTGCATATGAGCTGAATGGCCTATTTATCATATCCTTCAGCTTGTAAGATAGCTGCTTTAGCTACCAATAAAACAGGTGTAAATGTCTGTGAAACAAAAAAAATCTAATAAATAAATGCTAAATGTAAATATTATCAAATTAGCATTTCCGTGCACAAAAACATCAAGACCTTAAAGTTCCACCTCAGATTTTTACCTGTGAAAAATTATTATATACCCTCTTAGTGAAACATGCAAGTAAAACCATGGGACCAAGATATCAATGGGGTCAAACTGAGTAATTCTGTCCTGTGGCCTTAAACTAATGCAATTATAGGTGTAAATTCAATGTATAGGGAGAAAGGAAGAAGAAACATTCCTTTTGGCAGGTTTATTTTTCTTAACTAAGCAGCTGTTTGACTGTGTTGTGCAGTTCAGAACATTAGGAGAAGCCCCAAAGGAAATGAAGCAGTGGGCAGAGTGAAGGAGATCTGCTCAAAGGTGCAAAACCACATAACACATTATTTTATTACATGAATATAATCTGATATGTATGGTACTTATCCAAGAGACTTTACAGAATATGCTATTCATAGTGTGTTGGACAAAGCTTATTTCAAAACACTGCCTCATTCACTGCATTTATACTGAAAGGTACAAGTTCCATGTTTGGATTAGACTGCATGATAAAAGGGATAGTATATTTGTATAATCAAAAGCAATCATAAAACACATGTACAGTGGCCAGAGTTAAGGATATGCCTGTGACGTCCTGTTTTGCTTTTCTTTTTTCCGTGCCCAGCCATACAATTTGAATTTTCTCACACACAGTACTTTATTAGAATGTTGTAGTTCAAGACCTCAGTGGTATATTCTTAATATCTAGCTGTTTGGCTAGGCACCCTCTTTGCCAGCCCTCTTACAGGCAACCTTCACAATGAACCCTCTGTGCCTCTAGCTTCATTGCTTTTCATTGCACACCTATGTGAGTGCCAAGACATTAGATAACTGTGCAAAAAAATCCCCGAAAAAAAGCAAATGAGACTCCTGCAGAGCCCTGTGTAATTCATTGAACAACTTGGGAGATGTTTATGTTTACTACCTAGGTAAATTAGGGGTAACACAGCCTTCCATTTGCTTAGAAGTTTGGTTAAAAAGCCTAACCCAAATATCACTTAGTGCAAAGTGTGATTTGCAAACTGTCATAACATGATCAAATCAAAACCAATTTTCACCAGAACAGTTAAATACTCTTCTTTTCATTTGAGTGACATCTCCCTGCCAGATTTGAACTTTTAACCCGTATGTCTCCTTGTGAGCCATTACTCTTCAAGTCAGACTTAATGGGGACGGTATTTTTAAACTTCTTTGATTAAAATACATCGGAATGTAAAAAAGAATGCTAAAATTAAAACAAAATGAAAATAAGATGAAATAAATGAAAATTGAAATAAATACATTTGGGCAGAGAGCTAGGTTAGAAAACTTAATCTCAGGGATAGTTCTTGATAATGGAAGAGTTCTGTACTTTTTACTGCTGCTGCATTTACACCAGTGATGGAGTGTGCCTAGCAGTTCAGACCCAAATTGTACCGTCAGGAAAAATCCTTCAGGATGGTGCATGGGAATAAATTAGGTGACAGAAAATAGGACTCTAATTTCTATGATATGTCACATAGGTTATTGTATTTTACATCAACTGCCATTTTTGTGCTGCCTGTGCATCTCTTTCAACCCTTGTGATGGGTCCTTCCGGCCACCCTTTATGTTAGCTGGTGATTTTCTTTGTCTCCTTCAACCTAAAGTCTCGGTAGAAGTAGTTCTCTTCTCTGACAAGAGAAGCACTTTAGACACACTCTAGCTGCCCTTTTTTCTGAATTGAAACTTTTTCATTTATATCCCTAAAAAACAGAATTGGAATGCTCTCTGACTCTGAATTTGCCTACTCCGTTATCTCCTACAAAGTACAGTTAACTTTTCCACAGAATTACACAGTCCTCTATCTCTCTCTCCTTTTGCTTTATGGTATCATCCCTTCTTTTGAGGGGGGAGGGGACTTCTTTTTGTAAGTCCTGCTTTCCCAAACTTTGCCTTACAGACTAAAGAGGCAATTTTTGTTTCATAGTGTCAAAACGTGAATCAGAATGGACTCAACTTTGTGGCAGTTCCAGCATTTCCAATGACTTCTTCTGTAGCCTCAAATAAGTCATTGAAACGTGAAATGGAGATAATACTTATCTACAGAGATGTGTCAGGACAAGTTAGTTAATGTACATTGGGAACAAAAGTATTGTAATGCTGTAAATAGTAAGTTGTTAAATTATTGTTATTTACTGTTATTTCTTGGCTAATGCAGAATTCTGCTGCTCGCTTTAGAGCAACATTTTGTTCCTGTTTCCTATCCATTTCAGAAGCCAATAAAAAAAAAAGTTCTTCCATCTCTTTTAATGTATCATCAGTCCTCAGAGATGTGCTCCAGCCGACTTTCATTCTTGAGATCACCTTCTCCACACAGCAAGGATTGTCCTTCATTTCTTCCCCTGACAGAACCAGTATCTGASTTGCCAGATACCAGAAATTGCCATGGCATTCATAAGTCAGTAATGTTGGTTTATTCCTCTTCAGAAATTTGGCCCTTGTCACTGCAATTCCTAAAGCTGGTGCAAAATCCATCTTTTCTGCAGGTCCTATACCTTGCAAAAATCTCCATCTCAATTTCTGTGTAGTCCAGTATCATATGAAAATATTTCTTTTCTTCCTTACCTACACACCAGTTGAATTTCTCTCTCTGCCTTGGTTATTGTTTAAATTTGTGATCAATTATTTCTATGCTTTTATAAAGAATTTGGGGATTCACCCTATAAAATATATCAGCAGTCTTTAGTTTCAGCTGCTTACTGTGGCGTTCATCTAAGTCTTGTAAACATGACACACATGCACCTTGAGAAGAAATTTCATTTTTTAATATTCTCTGCTGAAATTACCTCTTTTTAATCTATAATCCGGGTTCAATATCAGCTATTGCTGGTACCACACATCTTGTAGCTTTAAATATTATGCCTTAATATTGCCCCCTTTGTACGCTGCGTTGTAATGAAGAAACATCAGTAAATTGCAGTGAAGGGTGATTGTTGCATGGGGATGACTACTACACCTTGGGGTCCATTTACACCAGATTATTTTTTTATTGTTGTTATTACATCCCATCTCCTTTACTCTCTTGATGCCAAAGTTGCTGTTGGACATCAGCACAGCACTGGAGATCTCCAGAAACATTGTGAACATCAGCATGTCTCTTAGGTACACACCAGTCACTCTTCAATTCCAAGCCCTGCTATCCCRGGTGGCTTTGCAGTACTTTAACGATGCCAGCTTGGTCTGTCGCCTGGACTCGCAGTGTTCTTCATCATTTGCTGTTTTAAAAATTAGTTGGTTGCTGATAGAAGGGACAGGTATTTCTTGCTAACCATTTTCAGACTGGAATGGTACTAGATTTATAGCAAGTGCAGCATGTTTTCTCCCTTCCTGCTATTCCCCATATATTTTTCAATACAGATGAGTGCAAAAATAATTTTGTTTGAGCTGTTTCCTTTCCTTTTGGCACTATGTTCACATTCAAAGAAAGAATTATAGCAGGGGTGTCAGTTTATCATCGAGTGCCATGATCTCAAGGAATTTTCTACAAAATTCAGTTTCACCCAAGTAATAAGAATTATTATTGTTCTAAGGACACAAATATTTTTATTAAAGGCATTTTCTTTTCAAAAATCTTTCCAACATACAGTGGCAATGTCAAAATACAAACTTCAGCAAGGTAAGAGTGCAAATTTCAGCATTAGTTGTTCAAGAAGCAGCCTTCACTCATGAAGGCAAGTTATAAGTGATTTGTCAGACGATAAAATGGGAGATAATCCTACATTTCATATATGTGGAGGCCAAGAAATTGTCCTATATTTTATAACAGCAGGGCAGCTCAGGAGACTACAGCTAACTAACATGGTTCCTAGAGATATGGAGAACCATTGCCCATTCCCATATACCCTCATCTCTGTACTCTGAATTCTGATGCACTTAAACTGTCTGCTGTCCTTCCTGGGATYTTCTGCATTAGAGATGTGCCCCAAAGTAGAAGTATTGCAGGGTCCTCAGGCTTAATTGTGTATCTGCGTCTGTGTCTTTTATACATCTCTTGGTAGGAACAATAAAAGTTTTAGGTGGGCTTGTGTGGCACCTCTATTCATCATGAATTGTAATGAAAAGGTCTGATCCTGCAAACATGTAAGCAGGCATATGATTTTATTCATATGAATGAATTTTATAAGCTTTCTTTTATACAGGATTAAAGCCACATATGGTCTTAAGTATTTGTAAGATTGGGGCCTAAATTGCAATTCTGGGTGGTATTTTAAAACATGCTCTAAATAAGGAAAACAATGTGTCTTCCATAATGAAGTCATCATCCCATTAAAACATCTCAGTGATACCAAATATGTGAATTTTGAGCTGTAATTTGGATTTTTTTCATGTTTATGAAGATGGCACTCATTTTTTTCATTGCAAGGCAGCTTTTTTCATTTTCTTCTTTAGCTTATTATTGTGGCTGTGTAGCATTCCAATTTAAATCAGGAATTAGAACTGACACACCTTGAATTGAACTACCAATTCTTTTAAAACTGACGCCAGCCCCACGCTATTTGGTCATACAAACTTCCAATTATGGGCCAGAGAGCATTGATTTTTAGCTGTCATTTCTGGCGTACACACTATAGAATTGAAATTTAAACCTTAATCCACTCTTTAATACAATTAATTTTTAATGTGCAGTAATACTAATTGAAATAGCCTGAATTTAGTAAGTCACCACAAGACATTTTCAAAAGCAGGAGTCTCCACTGAGGACTTGAAGGACAGATAATCATTGTTACAGTGTTTACAGAATAAATGCACACTCTGCAGGCAATTCCATAGTAAGAGCTTTTTTTCTGTTAGTTTATATTAATACATTTCATTGTGGATTTAAATTTGTTTTCAGTGATTCGTACTGCAGTATGTCTGTTGTTGTGAACCACATTACTGTGATTTTGTTTTAATGGAAGTGTTTATAGAGCATTTTCAGTCTTACCTCTGTATTTTTAACATGACTGTCACTGTATTATCTAGTTGTCAAATGCATTTTGATGTGCACAAAAATGTATTCAATTTTCTTCCTGTAAAATGGTCAGCCATGCAGTTTCTATGTATGATAAACTGAAGCTGCATGTTATGTACCTGCCTTTTTTTTTCCCCAAGGTTTGCCTTTCATATAAGCAATATATCTTGTGCCAGCCTGATTTGACTACATCACTTTTAATTTCCAAACATGATCTTTTCAGATGTTTTAGTGGGGAGGACAGAAAGGGAATTCTAACCAAAGAGGGAACAGATCTTACCCGATTAACCAAAGACGGGTTTAATTATTTTTATAATAGCGAGATGCCATTGCTACATTTATCTGATAAGAAGGAATACTTCTTCGAATGCATCAGTTCTTCTGATGAATGGGCTTGTACAGTGTTCAAAGTGAGTACCAGTGCTAAGTGAAAAAAAATGGCATGCACTCTATATCATCCTTTCACGGCTTTCACATTACAGTATTTAATAAGCCAATAGTGCCGTTAAATATTTAGCAAAAGGTCCCTCAAAACCTTGCCATATATTCAAATGGGATTTTGAGACATTTTTTGCAGCACATAAGTAAAAATTATGGTTTGGTTCTTGAAATGGTTGTAACATGGCATATTTCCTAAATGAAGTGCAGGACAACATGGCATAAATACATTCAGCATATTTCACACCCACAGAACATCAGAATTGATTCCTATTTTTTGGATTAAGGGTTCAAACTGACTCCTATTTTGTCATTGTTAGAAGAAAACTGCACTGAGTTTATTTGCACAGAATATTAAAACAGTATTATAGCATTTAATAAAAACCCTGCACTTCACAGTGTAGTGTTTTTAAAGGCTCCTTACCAGTGGGTTGTGACAACAAGTGTTTTTTGAGTTGGGTGTGATAGAAGAGCAAAGATCAAGTTGTTCTCCTCTTCTGAGACTAACACAATACATCACTAGGTAACACTTTTAGGTTCTGTAGTATGCAAAATAGAGATTTAATAATATAGTTGCTGCATGATGTTGTTAATCAAACAATAATAAATCATTAGAAACCCTGTCTTCTTTGACAAACATCTGCATGTTTCAGATCCTTGTTGTATGCTAATTAATCCTCAGTAAGCACTTGTATAGTAATTAAATCTTGCACTTAAAGTATAGCCCAGCCCATTTATACTGTTTAAAGAATTGTATCCCATGTTATCTGTGGAAGGAATTTGGGATCGATATGCGCTTGGTGGGTATTCTTCAGTTTCTTGGGAAGGCTCATATATTTTGAGTGCCGTGCATGATGTGCACCCCCAGTTCCCCTGCTCGTGTTCAAGAGTAGCCTACAAAGGTTGGGTGAGCCTGTCTGCCCATAAAACCAATAGGTTTGCTGTGGCTGCTGCCTGGATGAGTAGCTTATTGCCCCATGCAGAGGTGGCACAAAGGTTCTGCAGTCTCCTGGCTGCAGTGACAGGTAACCAGCAGCTTCGCAGGTGCTCAGCCGCCTGGCTTGAGGCTCCCCTCCCTCAGTTTCCTAGGGATAGCTCCGGTGCTCCTCATTACTTGGTCKGTTTGCTGTGTGCAAAAATTTGGGCCCGCCAAGGAACGTATGTTGAGGGACTCTTAAAAAAAGAAATACTGTTTGTGGTGGGTTTAATCCACRCTTAGTGTAACACGTAGTAGTTAGTTTAACCCCTGAAGGTGGAAGAGAGTGTTTTTCTGCAAATTTTATTTTCAGTTTGGATGAATATATATGTTTTTTTAATTTTCAATTTGTATCAGCTGCTAATACCTGCATTTTTTTAACACTGTAGAAAAATAACTTTCAAAATGAATGTGTGAATATATGGAAAGGTCTATATAGTTATATAGGGTAGACATAGTTAATATGCATAGCTTGATGAATGTTGACCTCAGGTTACAAGAGTAGAAAATCCCATTTTCCAGCTTGTTTCAAATGTAGTAAAAATGCTGCTTCAGTTGCTTTATGCTACTCACATTGGGAAAGGTGCTTATACTGTGATAATTATCATCAAGGAATATTAATGCGTTCAGCATTTGTAACCCAAAAACTCATTATAGCTTAAGCTGTGCATCATCTGTGAAGAGAGAACTTTGCCAGAATTCGCTCTTCACAGGGGTTGCCTCCTGCTTGTGATGGAGTGGTCAGAGTATTGTAAGAGGTCACTTAGGCTATTTTTGAAAGCTGAAGTTTTGCAATTTTTGATTCACTACCTTCTGTCTAAATAGCTTAGCATTCTTCCCCCCCCAAAATTTGCTTTTTCTAATTGAATGCCTGGTGAAGTGCATAAAGCTAAAAGATTGCATCTCATTATGTGCAAGAGGCTAAAGGTGTAGACGTAAATATTGCACATCAAGGTCATGGAGATTTCAGGGTCCATACTTCCATCAATGTACATGGGATTTACAGAAACAACACTGTCACTCATGCTACTAGGAACTAGCCATTCGAATCCTTTTGTCTTTGATAAGAAACTGGTTACTTATTTGTGTCCAAAACTGTTGGCAGTTTTAGAAGCGACTTCCGCCTGAGTTCAGCATTTACATATTCAGGGTAGGAACATATTTTGGTTCCTTAATATTGTTTCACCATAAAACCGAGTGTTGAACTTTTACACCTGCGTTGTCTTTCTTCTAAGGTTCTGAACCCACAGTTAAACTGCCTTCGCATTTCTAAATCTTACTAGAACAGCTTGTTTAAAGCATCAGGGCTTAATTCTTTCCTCTGTGTGGTTTCACATCAGTGTTCCTCAATTGACTGAGCTGATTTACATTAGTGTTGGTGAGAGGACACTCAGTCCTTTAAGGCTTATTTTGTATTTTCGTTAGTATGTCTTGTTGTTGGAGCCTATGTGTGGCTGTACATTACAGTACCCAAATATATGCTAGGACAGTTACAGAATAAGATGACCAAAAGATCTAAAAATAAATAATCTTCTACAATAAAGATACAGGTATTTTTTTTCTGTTGACTTGTAACTGAAAGCTTTCTTCCAACTAAGAGAGCACTGTTTTCAGAAGAATATTGTGTTCCCACCCTTGGTAATGAAGACCATAGCAAAGCCAAAGTTGTGTTGTTCGGTGATGTTATTATTGTCAGGATTTTTAATACAGTCAGGTTTTATTATTTCTCCTCCCCCTTACAGATACATTGCTTGTCATTTCTCATTCTTAATATTGCCTTATGTTGCATGTTATAGTGTGCTTTGTGTCAGGCAGAGAAGACTGGCTTTGGTGGACTGCTTTGTTTCTGAGGTCAAGATGTGAACCTGGCCTTGCTCCTGGGAGGACTAGAAAAATCTATTTCATAACTTTCTGGAGGCCTCAAAGAAGGCTAAGAAGAAAAACACAAAACCCACAGGCTTAGTTTAGACCAGGTGAAGAGTTGCATTCATCAGTAGGAAGGCTGGCAGTTGATCAGCGTTTCTTGTCATAAGGGGTCCCTGCTGTCAGTGCACACTCCACTGATACAGCAGAGCCCTCAGGAGCCATGTAAATCTTTCAAACACCCAAACATTTGTACAGAAATGCCCGCCTTGATAGTACAGAACAAATCTGCTGATGGAAGAAATTACTTGCCTGTTAAAATCTCCAAAACGAAAGGCTTGAAAGATAGGTAAACACAGCCTCTGTGAACTCAGTGTGGGTATTATGGGCTTGCCCCATTAAAAACACTTCATTGATGGGGCATAACTTTGTTTTGTGTAGTAGAGTGCTAATGTCTCAAAATAAATGGCTGTCCTGAACCAAAGAGATATTCTCAGCAGGTGAGAACACTGCTGATGGGAAATAATATGGTGCCGTTATCTGCTGTGTGGATGGAAACTTAATAATCTCTATGAATTTTGAGTAACTCATAACCCTGCTTCCCTTCCAAAGAAACATTATGAAAAGATTGCTTCCAGATCCTTTAGATATTCACTGTACTTGTGATAGATGCCTTAGTCTTTACCATGAGGTGTTGGAAATGAATGTGTGTTCTTTGCAAGAGATAAGGATGTAGACTTTACAAGGAACAAATTGTATTTTTGTGTTTAAGTTCACTGTTTGCACTTGATGTAGTGAAAGCCAAGTGTGAAGAATTGCTTTTCAACATTATTTCTCTGTCTCCTGTATCTCAAAATCTCTGAATTATTATGCTAAAATATTTTATTACATGTGATAAAGAAATACGGGAAATCTGGAAATAGAGCAAGATTGCATCCATCGACTTGTCTGTATTTGGATTCCTCTAGCTACATCTTAAATCACAAAAAGGGTCATCCTTGTGCAGTAGAGTTAACACTGTTACTGAAAAGACCAAAAAGTCTGCGTTTGCTGAGGGTATTGCAAATGTAACCATTATCCAGTTTTAACAGTTCCTCTTTTCAATCAAAAGTGAGTGTGG
>NW_020447786.1:1557815-1562815 GCF_003343035.1 Apteryx rowi
GTATTTTAGGAAAAATGAGAAGACTTGTAAGTACTTAACATTTTATTGAAATTTAATTGAATAGTTAAGGGGTGATTAAAAATCTGAAATTAACACTCTTTAGAAATTAATGACAGTCATTAAGATGTAATGGGGCTGCTCACCAACAGTGCTCAGAAAGGTTGGGGGATTTAAAATTGCATGGGGGTCAGAGCAGTGAAAGATGTTGTTTATAGTCTCTGGAGCCTTGACAGCAATTTTAGAGTTGGAACAAAAGTGATTTTTTTTGCCAGTATTACTGTAACTACAGTAGAGTCTGGGGTTTGGGGTGGGTATTTGTGTCTGTCTAGTTAAAGGGACTAACACTGACTAACTGGTCTGAAGTGCAAGTAATAGCATTCATTGTGAGGCTATTTCTACTGTACTACAAATGATTGCCTTGACTATTGTAAGAGAACATGTTTCTGCCCTCTCCTCTTACTCCCTTTTCAAAATAAGAGGCAGTTCATTATTTATATTAGCTGAGTCCAGGGTCCTCTTATGAGTAGAGACTAATGTTCATGCAAAATGGAGTGATATAATGTGTAATGATTTTGTTATATGAATTTTCAGTCCCTGGAGAACACATGGAGACCTACAGATGCCTTCAGTTTAGATCTCATTTGCTACCTGACCAGAGTGGGCAGAGGTGAAAGGCCGGAATATAATTTGCTGAGCCTAGCAGCCTGTGCTGGTCTTAGAGGTTGAGTGTCTGTCACAAAGACTCATTGATACTACAACAAAAAATACATTACAATGCACTTTAGTTAGTTAGTTAGTTATTTTTACTATTTGCTAAAGAGTTTGGGGGATTAATTCTAGAAAGGCGTGACTGTGGCTGGACTTCTCATGGCTTAGCTTAAATTTATTCAGGAGGTCTATAAAGGTAATGCTTTACAGGGAGGAAGTCAAGGCTGCTTCAGCAAGGTGCAACAATGAAATGATTTGGGATGTGCAGACTAATCTCAGCAAAGTGACGTTGTTTAATATTTGCCAGTCTTAAGTGATATATATTCCTTATGGATGTCAAGGTAAAACAAAGAACACATTCTGCCTGACTTTCAGGACTACTTTTACTAACAACAGTATCCCACATCGGGTTGATATATAAATGGTAAATTTATGGTAGGGAGAGAGTTATTGAAATAGATTAAAGATTGACTTGGGCAGAGAATGTAACAGAGAAATCAGAAGACATGAAACTGTTTGGGATGAAGATGAGGTCAGTCTTGTGCCCACTTGATTCCCACACCTTTGTTTTTATTCATTCCTTTCTCCTTTCTTTCTTCTCCTTCAGTTCTTTTCCACTAACATTTGCTTAGGTTCCTTGTCTCCATTTATATCCATCTTTCCAGAAGTCCATACTAGAAAAAAAAGAAGAAAAAAAAAAGAAGAAAAAAAGAAATTGGTAATGTCCTGGTCTCCATCATTAACTCTTTTGTCCCAGTTGCCTACTCTCACAAATGCAGCAAGTAGCACAGAACAGCAGTGTAACATGGGGCCCTAGTTCTTTTCCTTCGCTATGTAGGTCTTTCCCACTGAGTTCCCAGACCTTTAATGCAGCAGAAATATAAAATACCTTGGCCCAAGACCCTGTGCCTTGAAGCTGCTGAACACTCCTGTTTTTCAGGCTACACATACAGGCACAGGGGTTTAACAGCATGTGTAGCAACGTGCCGGATCAAGACCCAAAGCGGGAGAACCTCGGGTGAAGGCATTCACAGAGCAGAAAGAGTCACAGTTCCAAGGTCCAGCTGGTAAAAAAGAGGGTTTATATGTACAGAAAACGTCTCCTGTAAGCATACAAAGTGGAGTAAAGGATGGTGGAGCACGGAATGCAAAAAGAAAAAAGAAAAAAGTTTCAGATGGACATTTGGTAAAAAGATATTTTTCATTCTTAAAAAAATACAATGTGAAGACAGAAAAATGAGATCTATTTAGCTTATGGAAAAAAGTCTGAGTGGGGATTTAAGAGAGATGGATTATATTCCTAAAAGGAAATCAGTTTGATGCCAGTCAGCTATTCGAAGTAGCAACTAATTTGAAAACAAAGGGTTCATGACTGAGGCTGTGACTGGACTGCAGCAGACAAACAGCTTAAGAGAGAATATTTTTTCGTAAAAAAGGGTGGATGGAATATGAGCGTTCTGCCAAAGTCAGCAGTGGAAATAAGCAGAGAGAGTTGGACACATTTTTGGAAAAGAAGGGAGTACTGGGGTACTGCCACGAGCTATGCTGTGGGAGCCAAGGTTAGGAAATGTAGTGCAATTTGTACATGCTCTGTTTATGGTGGAAGTATGGAGCCTTTGTAAGTTTTTCACTTGGCCTTTCATTTTTCCATATATGTCAGCATCTTTTTGCTGCTTCATATTAATAATATATTTTTAAAAAACCTTCCTTCTTTGTAAACTGTAGGATGCAGCAGCATGTTTGGGAGAATGTGAAACATAATGTAGGTTTCAATTGTTACTGTGTGTTATTCAGAAAAACTGTTAGCTGTATGATACTGATAACAGGAATTAATTTTTTTTATAAGTTTGGGTGTGACAACTTGGTAGTAAATGCCATCAGAACTACCATTACAAGAATGCCAGGGTTGTTCTTCCTTCATTTTCACATTAGCTTTAATTATTTGCTGGGTTTTAGTACTAGTTAGTCATTCTTAACATCATTGAATTAACACTGAACCCTATATTGGTAAAGAGCCTTATGGTGCCCCATTTTATTATAATAGTGCAATACAGATTAAAATTGCATCTGTTAAGATTACATTGTGTGTTTGGATTAGAGGAGGCAGAAGCACAATAATCTCTTCTGAATATAACTACTGAAGCCAATAACCTGTAACCAATCACATACTTCTTCTGTTGAAAAATGTGAACTAGAAAGGATTACATCTTGGAAAAGATCATAAATCTGTCACCACTAATGTAATCTTTACAGGAGCTTTGTAACCAGTTAGCGACTAAAGGAGATCATTACTTCTTTTGCTATAATTGCAATCATAACACATATTTGATATTTTATAACTTTCTTTGTTCAGCAGCAAATGCATTATAAAGTGTACAGCATTAATAAATAGAGGCATAATGAATGTGACTAATTGATTTTGGCAGTCAAAGACTGGCATACTTTTTATACAATAGGGAATCCATTCAAAGAAGCTTAACTGCTATTGAGTGTGAGCCTTCAATGTAATAATGGGACCTAATTTGGATTCTGTTGTATGAGGTGAGTAAAGCAGTACAAGTTAATACTATATACAGCAGTGTAGTTCAGCATGTAATATACACTTTCTCATAGTGATTCCTCTATTTTTACTGCTATAAACTGCTATATCCCAGCTCACACATGGGCTGCAGTTTTTTTAATAAACAGTCCTGTCTGTCTACCTGTCAGAAACATGGAAACACTCTGAGTCTTGTATGAAAGAGGGCATGTTTAAAATATTTCTCTCTCTTTTTTTTTTTAATCTGACTGTATGGGTACTACTTTTTGTCCTTATCTCTTTAGTGCTGGGCTCAGATTTTCCCTGCATGTGAAATCCATAGACAGCAATGAAACTGCTGGGAGACAGCACAAAAAGATTGAATTGTATGCCCAAGTGCAACAGCATAGCCTTTTAGCAGGTGTTTAGTGAAAAATTAATTCCTCGAAATTCCAAGGGAGAAGCCTGAGGCTTTATGAGTAGTATGACCAGTCTTACAATCAAGACTTTGGATGGATATCAAAACCAATTTTGTATTTTACAAAATCTCTGTAAAATAAATATGTAACGAGGAAGCTACTTAATTGTGGACACGACAATGACAAACCAAATGGAACCTCGCTCCCCTATAAATCTTGTCACCACTCGTGCCCTAAATTGTTTGGTTCAGAGGTACATGTTCATGCGTGCTGTAGAGCTTGTGACTTTTTTGTTTTTGTGTTTACTTCTTTGTTTGTTTTTTGTGGGACTCTTATTTGGGGTGGTGAGGAAGGGGAGAAAATGGCAAGGAGAGGAATGAGAATAAAATGGATGAGCTTCCGGCAGCCCATCCCAGCAGAAGTCTGCTGGTCCTCAGCAGGGTAGCAGGATGGAGCTGCTCCCAGAAAGTCCTGTCACTGGGCAGAATTGCACTTGTTTAAGGGGGTTTTTTGGTAAAGGAGAGAAAGTGGCCCGTAGTGTTCAAGCCACAACATTGTTACTTCTGTATTACTCTTATTCTTGTGTGTTAAGCCTCCTAATTTGAAGCCAAGAGTAGTTTACACCAACCAACTTTTCATTAACTGTGGTAGTAATTGATTTACAGGGGGTTGTAGCTGTTTATTTGTAATTAATTTGCAACAATGGAAATCTTGTTTTTCTTAAAAGCAAAAGGAAAAAAAAAACTTTTTGCCTGGCTGTCTGGCACAATACAAGACATTGTGTTTGAATGCAATTAGAAAATAACTGTAATGGAAAGTCAGTCATTTCCAGGCAATGTGCAATTGATTTTCCACCAATCAGAATAGGGAATGAGATCCTCTTGGTTTATTATTACATTATTTATGAGGTCATATTAAAACTGATGATTATTTCTAGCACTTCAGGTTGGCAAACAGGATCTAAACGCTGTGCTGATAGAAATAGCAAATGAAGTACTGTTTTGGTGAATAATACTCTGGATTTTTCCTTTGATTATTACATTTGCATGCAATAATTACCAGAATTTTCTTTTCTTTCTCTCTAAACAATTTCATTACCTGGAATACATCAACACAGATGCAACGTGGAATTTCCAAGAGGGTTGTTGAAGCTTATATATCCCTGTCTGAAGGGCAAAACCTTAATTTGGGCATTCTGAGTTCCATTATTTTATTTTTTCTTTCCCCTTAATTTCATTAAAACCTTTCCATTCTGAAAGCTTTGAAGAATTGAGTCCTTTTTGAAAAGACTGTTAAGAAGATGGGTCTAGAAGCACATGTTTATTTTACTTGATAATTGCTGTAATAGAAGAGGA
>NW_020447786.1:1570315-1590282 GCF_003343035.1 Apteryx rowi
CTGGCTCTGTCTGCACGTACTCTTAGGCACAGGACTGGCTTGCAGTGTAAAGAGAGCTAATGTGTCAGCTGCACACTAAGGGCATCTGTATAGGATACTGATTCATTGCAAGATCACAGCCTAGGATATTTTGCAGTTAACTTCCCTCTGCTCCTTAGATCATCTTCCTTTCCATAATAACTAAGGGCTTTGGCTGTCTTCTTCTGTCTCAAAAAATTTTGGTAAACTTTCCCATCTACCAGACTCCTTGCCCAGGAATTTTGTAGCTGCTGTTACTCTGATGATGTATTGCATCATCTCTCTGGTTATCATCTGTCCAGCATATTTTTTTTCAATGCCCCATTTTAGGAAGGGAAGCAGTACCCACGCATACTATTCTGCACAGAGAACTGGCTTTGATGTTTTATACAGGGCAATTTAAATGCCACAGGTGGCTTTAGTATGAGTTCTGCCATTCGTGTCAATCTTTTTAAAGACTATTCATTTGAGGATGTGTCTACTCTAGTAGGCTCTTTCTTTGCTGTTTAGGACTGGAAGTTCTCCCCTCCCAAAGGATGTCCTTGTTTCCTTTTTCGTCCCTGTGTTCATCCCTGTTTAATCTTTCCTTACCCTGCCCTTTGCTGTCTCTCTTTATCCTTGTCTTTGTAACTTCTCCAGTGCCACCCACAGTGTTTCAAAACAATATATCTTTCAAACATGTCTTCTTCCTACAAATCCCTTCCTCTCCTCTAGCTTTGATTTTCCCATTCTGCTCACCATGGCCCTCACTGAAATTCTTATTTGTTCATGTAATTCAGACAGTAAGCTCCTCAGTACAGAGATCCTGGTACTGAAACGCTGGTAAAACACAAGCCATCAGTAGTAATGAGGTGGCTGACTTTGACTTCCACTGCCACTAGGCAGAAACAAGAGTTAGCGAGTGAATAGTTGTTCCCTTTACACGTATCTGACCATAAAGAATGCATTAGGCACTAAGCATAACGCAGTGCAGGCCCTGAGCAGCATTATCACAGGTCCCCAGTAAGCTCACTGCCTGTAGATTTTGTGATGGACTCCAACAATCTTTAGTCATTTATCACAAATTACTTTGCTGGTAAAGCAAGTATCATGAAAAGCTCTAGGAATGCAACATTTCATGTCATACCCACTTCTTTCTTCCATCGCTCCAGCCATTCCATAGTGCACAAAGAACTGCCAACAGCTCTCTGCTCTGTACCCATAAGTAATACAAATTGCCATATTTTTATAAGTTTGGAATTAACATGAGCTGTAGCGATTCCCCTGAAAGTGACTTTTAGTCCATCTGAATCTCCTATTTAACATCCCTATAACGTGCCTAAAATGTTGCCACTTTTCAGGCTGTCTTAAAGAAACTGCTAGGTGGCACGAGCAAAACCCACCCTACCAAAATGAGATTAAGAGCAAAGCGAGTTAAATGACAGAGCACTGACACAGGTTCATTTAGTTACCATCACAAGATCTGGCCACAAATATATTGCGCATTACTCTACTGTGAGTTATCATGACTCTGACCCCTCTCGGGAGATCCCCATGCCACCACTGTATTAACGACTGCATCTGCTTCAGAATAACCTTATTAGCTTGCCACAGCTGAGCCAGTAATCTCATAGGATTTTCGTCCTGGTCCCTTGCGAGGTGTGATTCTCTTCTCCTTGAATCCAGTCTGATGCCCAAAATTTAATAAGTTTTCTTGGACCCTCTGCTTTCCTCCCCCTCCCCCTTTTATCATCTGCTGTAGGGACCATGAAATCCCTGGTAACCTCCCCAAATGCCATCAATAACTCCTGAAATGCCATGATGTTTGGTGGTTCCTCAGACAAAAAGCTATGTTAATTAGGTAGGAGGATTTTTCCCCCCTGTTTTTAATCCAGATTTTTTGCCTACACTTCCACTATGGGGATGCGCTGAGTGCCTCAAGTAATGAGCACAAAACTACAGAACCCGTATGCAAACCTTTATCTGTGTAAATGTTGCCCTCGAATCTGAAGCCTTTAGTGGCAAGCAAAATCTATCATGGTGTTACGATAACATGTGAGCAGCTGTTTGTGTGTGTGTGTGCGTGTGTGTGTTTGTGCATGTCTCTCTTTTTCTTCTCATATGACTGAACGCTTAGTCTGCTATTCCTTATAATCTGCGCCACTTGATTGAGAGGCACAAATGATACTGAACACAGCAAGGTGTCTATATAATCGTTAACTCTCTCGCCCTCTGGATAGGACAAATGATATACAAGCCTAAACTCACCAGGGGTCTTCTGTGGGACTGTGTCCTGGGGGAATCTTCTCCTATGAGTTAATGGAGTATTCCTAAATGGGCTGGCTGCTTTCCTTCTGTGTGCCGGTTCTCTCCCAACTTTCCTTTCACAACCTCTGGCATCAAAACCAAAGATATCGCATTCATAGCATGTGCTTTTTTTCAAGACCCATGTAAGGAATTGCAAAGCCATTAACAAACCTTTTGAATAGAAAAATCTGCTGTAACATGATCTGCAGTAGGCAAACATTTAACCACAATAGTGTTTAGATTATCCTTGCCAGGATGGAATAAACGCCTTTTAATTCTCTCTTGAACAATCCTTGACTTCTTTCTCTGTCCCTCTCTCTCTTTTTTATTTTTACTGTGTTGGCCAATTTCTGATAGTTTTCCTCCACAGTACTGTGAGCTACGCTTGTTTTGACTGCACAGCTGCCTTCTCACCCACACTGACATTTTGCATGTTCTGCTTCCAGCCTGTAATGTTTGCAGCTTTTGAGGCTGATGTTAGAAGGAGAATCTGACATGTTCATGGGTAAAATGGACTGGAGTGGGAGCTGGAGCTGTTCCTAGCTTGCTACCTGCTTTATTGCCTTGGATGAGTTATTGCACCCTAGTGTTTGTAGTTCCCCCTCTGCAGAGTGGTGACCATAGTGTTATGTTTAAATTCTAGTTGTAAGGAGCTTTGAGATCTGCAGGTGAAAGCACTGTCTGAATGCTGATAATACTGAACTGGCTTCTTCAGCTCCCTGTTTGGTGCCTGACTAGTATGGGCTGTTTTGACCAAGGCTCTTCAACTATTATGGTACCTTGTTCATCACCCTAATGAGTTCTCACCATTTCTTCAGGGTTTCCCCTCCCGAAAGCTGAACATTGTCTAAAGAATGCTTCTGCCACCGTGCCATCATCTTTTCTGTTGTATTTTTTATTTTTCTCAGAATCCCTTTCTGTCTCAGCCTCCTGTTTGGCAGGCTTGGATGAAATACTTTTCACCAGGTCTCCATGCCAGATATTTTCCTTTGCTACAGCTGTCAGATGTACATTTAATAAGTGTGGGAGAACCCAAAAATGTCATCTTGACCCTCATAAACTGTGTTTAAGCTAAGCCACTAGGTATTGCGGTTGATTCTGGGGAAAACAGCATTTTGGCAATCAAGCAGGAAAACAGTCCAAGGAATGAAATACATTTATTTCCTGTTTATTGTAATGAAATATACCTTCTTTCCCCATCACTGGAATGTTTCTGGCTCTCAATAATGTTCGTTATCTATCTCTTTTCTCTATCCACCCTATCTGTCTCTTGCTGTTACTTGATTTTCTTGACCATCTTGTCCAGAATCTCTGTTTGCTTACTTGCTTTTTTCTTGTTTTCGTGCTTCTCTTGCTTGCTTGCTTGCTTTTTCTCACAGGTACAGACACAGAGTTTCCTGGTATTTCTATAGCTTGTTTTTCATTCTACCTTATGTTTTCCCTATTATTTCTCTTGTATTGTTTCAGTGCTYTCCCTTTTGTTTGTCTCTCATTATTCTTCCTTTTCTCATCAATTTTCTCTGCCACTTTTTCCCCTCTTTGCCTATTTTCTCCTCTGGTGATCCCTTTTTCTCCCCCAAGATAACCAACCTCTTCCTTTTATTTTGTCTACCTTTCATTCTCTTGATTACTCCTTCCAGAGGTTGATGAATCTAGCGTGCTCTTGAAATATTTAAATATTTAATAACAGGATGACAGCTATTCCCAAGATACTTGTGTCAGCGGACAGACAAGAACCCCCCACCCTTCGAGTCTCCCAGCAGGCCTTTTATGCACTAGCGTATACCCAGGAAACAGGAGAGCTAAGGGGAAAAAAAGGTTGCAGTTGAAATTAAGTCCCCTTGAGCCATTTCTAACTCCTAGTCTGAATAAAAATATTCAGACATGTAATTCCTTCAGCGCCTTTGTTGCAGGTGATGGTAGAGGCTCTTCCTCCTTGCCTAAATGCCTCTTTTCTCTTCATGACTGCTCTGGCCTTTTGTTACTAGCACACATGGGAGATAGCTTAGGTTATTCTCTGCTTTATTCCCTTTAGCTCCTTGACCTCGCATAGTAATGGACATAGCAGGGACATACCTGAAAGAAACTTTGTCCCCAACCAGTGCCTGACAAGCCATGCGAACTTTCTCCTAAGACACGTCTGGCCCTATTACTACTCTACACACCTTCTGACCATAAACTATCGAGCTTTGACATCCTCCTTGAACAATTCCATGCTGTTTCCTCATTAAATTGACACCAGTGGAATTACAACCTATTGTTTGTTTTCTGTATTCTAGCACTTATCCCCATTTCCCCTTATTTTGTGGAGAAGTTTGTCTTACATTATTTCTTATATTCAATGGACTGATCCAGAGAAACACCTGTGGTAGAGAAAGATAGACACTCTGAGTTTTGTCTTAGGTGGTTTTGTTTCCTCTTCCCATCAGTGGATCTTTTTTCCTATGTAGTTCATGTAATCCCCTGAGTTGTTTGAAGCCTCCCTTAATAATCTCAGTGGTATTTCTCTGCACTTATAGCTGTATTTCTTCTGTTCTTTTGTTTCCCCATAAATGATGACAAGAGAGGGAGGGATATTTTCAATAAAACACTTATGCCCATCACTAGATCACAGCTCAACCCAACTGATGAAAGGTCCCCTTTGAACTAACTGCCAGACAAGTCTTTCTCTTCAGCCCAGTACAAGAGGGATGCCTAGGAGTTGTAGCTAAGATGGCGAAACTTGTCAAAATGGCAGCTGCTGAAAGAAGGCAAATCCCTTTTCTCCAGAATTATTTGCACCTCTCCACTCTCGTGCTTAGGAGTGAAGGTCTGCACCACCATTATGCCTGCCTCCCTTTCATCTCTTCTGGACCTCTGACTGCCCTCCTTTTTCTTTTTTTAATGCCTTCACTTTTCCAAATCAGACTATACACAGACCTTACTAGGGTTCCTGGATGAAGAACAAAATCCATTCATTCTTTCCTCCCCATTTCACCTTCTCTCTTCTGAGAAGCCCTTTTTACACGCTGTTTGTCAAGTGACTGAGTTGTAAACATCCTTCTCCCATCCTCTGAAAAGCCCCCAAATCCCAACCAAACAAACCCAACAGCAGCATGCTTTAATTAATGGAGAAAATACATAACAGTTTCTGTGGATTGTTCAAAAAAATTAATAGTTTCATCCTGTGGTGTGTTTCAGTCCTTGAAGGTGATGAGGAGGAAAAGCATTTTAAGACTTGGAGATTTTTGTAAACTACCTGCTCTGAAGTGAGATGAGTATCTTGGAAGTTCAGTCTGGGCTGAAAATACGAGCCCGGTGCAGCAAAGCAGAGTTTGCATTAGGCTTTTGTTTTCTCTCGGTGTGTTGAAGTCCTTCATCCCCCCCGTTCTGTTCTGTTGTTTCAGATAATGATTCTTGCCCAATTCCCTTAATTGGAAAGTGGAAGTCCCCTCCTGTATGCCCCGCACAACATGTCAAGTTAAACACAAGTCACCTCCATTAGTGCCAGTGGGTGGGGGAAGCACAAAGGAAAAATATAACAACAATTCTCCTCAAGCCTTTGAAGTGTTAGACGATCAATCTGTCTGCTTGAGTCTGATTCTGAATCCCTCTTTAAAATGCATCAAATGTTTGAGCCTGAAGTTCCGTCCTGACAGCATCTGTGAGTCTCTGCGGAGACATCTGCTCCACAGTTTCACAGACGCTCTCCGTGTTCACATGAGAAGGATTTGATCCAAAGGCCTAGCCGGAGTGAGACTGTGCAGAGTTGAACTAGACAGACAGTTTTCGCAGGGTCCTGTGGAGTCTCAGTAGCAAAGACCCTACGGAGCTGGAGTACGTGTTCTGCAGCAAGGGCCAGGGGTTTTTATTCTGCCTTTCAACCATACTGTTCTCCACCAACACCAAAACAGTTACAGGCACATTTGTTGGGGGAGAGGGGAAGCAGAGTTCCATGGCTTCTTCAATGCTTTTAATGGCAGAGTTATATGTCTATGTCAGCAATAATGATTAAAAAGAAACTCTAGGTGTTTATTATTGGAGAGCTAGGAACATTTGGATTTCCTCAAAGTAAAAGCTGAAAATAACTACGAAGGATTAGAACTGCTTTCTGTTCACTGTGACTATGTAGTTACTACACTGCACTTTGCTATTATCTCACAATTAATGTGTGAAGTAAACCAGAATTGCTTTTCCGTCTTGTTCAAGCTTATATATCCCATAGATGTCAGCAGTCAACAGCTAGGAGTTGCCTTTTGCTGTGTTGTATGTATGTGGCTCCCTTAAAAGAGAGACTGTAAAAAGTTCATGTTATGACTTAGCACCATATAGATTTTACAATAGTGTTCCTGGACAGTCTGCAGTGTCAGTAGCTTTTCCATCACAATGGTCCCAGAGACCATTTTAGGCGAGTGGTACTCTGCAGCTTTGGGTTTTAGCAACAGCTTCAGTAATTGTACTGTTTTCACAAATGCCAGCAGCACATTAAAAATAGGCTAGGGCCATCTTTAAGGGTTATGAAATAATCTGAATTCACTCTTTGTGAAATTAAATTTGGAGTAGTTCAGACCTATGGGTGGAACCATAAGCAGTCTTCCGAGATGGCAGCTTTCTTTATAGGACATTCTTCTATTTATTGCATCACCCAGCAAGATAATCATTTGCTAACCTGTCATTAGTGCCATCAATTAAAAAAAATATAAAACCTCTTGTGTGCTTTCTTTGCCTTAGGAATCACAGTTCACAAACCTGACAAACCAGTGGCGTTAAACTGGCAGTAATAAACAAGATGCAACTTTTTATGGATCATTTATCTGGAGGAAAATTTGTTGACCAAATTCATAACCCCTTTCTCCTTTCATTTTATCATGCATTAGGATCTGAAGTCACTTGGTGAATTGGTGGTTTATTTCTTTACTGGATGCTTACTCAGTAGGTAGAAGCAGACTCAGGAAAATCATTATTCTTTATATTTTCAGTTGTGGCCATAGTTTTAACCTAAATGAGGCAACATTCCACTTGGTGGCCTCCACATTCTTCTGCATACACCTGCAAATCTTCTCTGCTAGCATCAGAACTGCTAGCGTAAGAGGGAGCAATCTTCTAAAATCAGGATCAGGGAAACAGTAATCAAAACCAAATAAATAAAGTCCATGTTAGGAATAGGTCTTCAGAAATAGGGAGAGATGATTGTTTTTTATTGTTTTATTTTTGTTTTTAGTAAGCAAACAGTTAAAAACTACCCTTACTTTTCCCTCAGTTTCTGCAAAAATTATTGTGTGTACTGCTGTTGGGCTTTGGGGCTTTCATTCCTGGTGTCCAGACTTTTTCCCACACTACAATGGCTGCAGCCTTTATATTTTGTGCACTAACCAGCAAAATGGTTTATGAGCTTCTTCAGACTCCAGATTCATGATTACTCAAAATGATGACCTAGAATAATGAACTGGTATTTGCYGTACCCGCTTCCACTGCTGGGACCACCCCCAGTGTGTTCAGGAGAGCAGCTATTGGTAAACACTGGCATATAAAGAAGAAGTCTTCCTCGGTCTCAAGCATAGCAACACAAGGCATAGTATTAAGAGAAAAAAAAGTGCAATTGTTTCTGTAATGTTAATTTGGAAGCTATTAATCTTAAGTAACTGTGCTGCTTCTTCATAAACATGCCCTACTGTTTGCTAGCGCTGCAGTAGCATTCAGTTCTATATACCCAGTCTCCTCCCCAAAACTGCTACAAACCACAAACAAAAGCATAGTTTTTTGAAGCCCTGATTTCCTATGAGACCTCATTGTTTGCAGATTCTAGCAGAAGTTTTGGCGCATGCTGAGCCAGAATCAGGATGACTAAAGGCAGGCAGACCTCGGTTTGAAGGAGCGTGTCACCTCCTACACAAGGTGCACCGTTGTGAGGGCTGGCAGCTGAAGGCCTATTGCTAAAGAGAGCACCTTGCGAGCCGGTGTAATGGCCATTCTTACAGTCAACACCGATGGCAAATCTTCTTTTCTTTTTTTTTTTCCCTGACACACAGAAATGTCTACTTATTCCATTTGAAAGATCAATATAAACCACAGAACTCGGGGCATGTAAAACAGATGGCAGATATGAGTAAGTTGTGACCAAAAACTTTGAACTTTAGCCCAGCTCTACACCACTGGAATATGTGTCCCTGGTGAATTTGGGATCTGTGCTCGGTCGGCACAGCGAAGAAGGGCACAAATAAGTCCTGTGCAAATAATTATGTTGGATCAGTTTATGCCTAACATTTATATATACCCGCCTAATTGAATTGAGTGTCTAATCCCCAGATTCATTATCTATTTCCCTATCTAAGTCTTTTTTTCCCATTTATGTTTAGCACCCAGCTGTCCCCTCCTCCAAATGGTCAACCATTTCCCCATAAAAGTCTTCCCATCAGCTTCCCAAACCTGCAGCGTTGTGCAGCAATTTTCTCAGCAAGGGGGGTTTGGTCTGTCCATGATGCTGGCTGAAGGTAAAGAGGAAAACTGCATGGAAGTGTGAAAGGTGGAACACATTGTTCTGAAAGCCTTCCTTGACAGTTATGCTGGATAGAGTTTAGTGTGATATTCAGTCAGGACATGGCATTGCTGCCTTTTGTAGTAATCGGAATAAAGCAATAAAAAGATCAGTTAAAATGCTTGCTGGAAGTTATTGATAGAAAAATTCTTTCTGCACGAAAGATTATAAACAGAGCTTTATCTGAAGATGGATTTGTTTTAATTTGACATTGATGTATTTGATACCTGGTAGGATCAAAGAAAACGGAATCAAAGAGCAAAATACAAGCAGAACTGCTTCTCTGAATATTGGCCTCTTTTATAGATATAAAATCTCAGGACCAGAGTGCTCAAATTTATTTGTACTGATGTTTGTTTAAAGATCAATATTAAATAAATTGGTCTGGAAGCTATAGTCATAAAGCAGCTGTCGGACTAATGTAATCCCACAATGCTATTTTGTCTACTGCATGAAACCTGGTTAGCTGTGTTCTTCTAATAACGTGGATATCTAGTGAAAAAGAAAATAGCTGAACTGGATTTTATGTACTTGGATTAACTATGTATGAATCCATATATCTGAAAATTCGACTTGGTGATCTGATTGTAAATTAAGGCTAGCTTTCAGATTTTCATGATAAATTCCACTGCTAATTTAAATAGTTGTGGAAATAATTTTATGGCCTTCAACGTGTAAGTAGTGAGAGGTGAGATAACTGTAAATCTGCCTGTTTTGGCTTTGGATATTTAATAGATTTCCTCTGTCTAAATATAAATAGTTTATCTGTTTGATAGTAAACACTGAGTTCTTCGCAGCCACTCTTCTGTGATTCTGTTGGCAATTTGCAGGGATTTTGTCTGTGATTTCTCTCAGTGAAAAACAAGAAGAAGAAAGGAAGTATCTCAAAATGTAATGCTGCTTTGCATCATGAGAGTCACATGAAGGACCTCTGACAAGCCTCAGTTTTCTGTGTGTTTGAGAAGCTGTCAAGAATAGTCTGAGCCAAAATGGGATTTGTTTGTACATTGTAAACTAGTTTATCTAAAGGTTTGAGGGACACCTGAAAGCTTTGGATAAGCAGTTTTGGATGAAGCCAGTGGCTTCTTAGAAGGGCCTGCCCTTTGGTTCCCCACACCAAGCAACGCTGAAAAGACAGTTGGTGTCTTTTCATCACATTTAGATTTTGGGGACCTCTAACTTGGTCCTGTCAAACTTGCCTAGTCCCTTTTGACTGGCTGCTTGAAAGCTCCCCAAATTTCAGTGCACTGAGTTTCAGAGGTTGGTTAACCACGAGAGCCCTTTAAAATCTCCTGCCCTCAAAAGCCAGCATCAGGCTCACCCACCGCACACATGGCTGATCCCACCACCGCTGATAGTGGAGATGAGTCGGTGACGCGTGGAAAGGAGCCATTTCACCGCAGCACGCGCTTTCTGAATCTGTCCTCCCCGCCTACATGGCTTTAATGACGTTTTCGTGAGTACAGCTGGCATTGGAAGCAATAGTAACAGTGTCTTCTCCAACGCGTATTCAAGAGGGAACTGCCTGTATCCTGAAAGTTTCAACACCCTTATCTCAGCCGCATCGTGAGTGTGTGGATGTGTCATCTCAGTGTTTCAGTGTTAACAAGTGGATGACTTCTGTGTCAGGATCACGATGTCGCCCTCCCACACCACAAATTCGACTATATTTATGCACTCTAATACAGCTTTATAATGTGTATAGACATGCATGTGTGTGCAGATGTTATGATTTGATGGAATGAATGTCTGTAGGTGAGAAAAAAGAACTTTTTTCAGAGACACACCCTGAGGCACATTTGGAATCTGAAAAGCCATTTGTATTTAATTGTGAAAGAAGATGTGGTAAGAATAAAACTATTTTTCAGAAAATGCAGCATATTTAAATCTTCCTGCCTCCTGAAGGGATTTTTACAATAACTCCCTTTCTCACCAGCCAGGAGACCATTGCTCATAGCTTGGGGGAAGCTGAGCAACCCATGAGAAGAACCATTTATTGTCTTTTCTCAGTGTTCCCAGTGATGTCCTCTGTCATCTTGGGTGGATCATTTAATTGCTGTGAACTTCTGTTGGTCACAACATTAAAATGGTGACAGTGGTACTTTCCCTTGGTATGTAAAGCACTTTGGGAATTCTGTGTGAATTATACTTTATGTGGTTTTATGGATTGTTTTGTGTGATCACTATAAAGAATATGATTGCACCAAAAATATGAAGATAGGGCATACTACCCAGGCATGTCTGTGGGGGAAAACATGCAACCACACCAGCCCCAGATGCCAGTATAGCTGCCTTCAGCCCTGTACCAGACATGCTCTGAAATAGTAGAATCCTGATGCGTTAACGTTGTGACTTGCAGATATCCACCCATGTTCTGCAATTTATATATTGCTTATATAGCAATGCCCACATTTCTATACCTGTATATCTACAGATAGCATAACCTTTTGTTTCATGTATTTGTTAGAGATGATTAATTTTACTGGGATACAGATCGGGACATTTCCCGCAGTGTGTTTCTCCTATTTGGAATTTCAGTAAGGATTCTAGGTTTATAACCTGGATCATTATCAGGAAAGGGTTTGGTGGGGGGGAAGAGGAAGGCAGGGGGACATCGGATGTAAAGGAGAAAATCTTTCCTTTTCGTGAAAGAAATTCTATAATGTAACTAACTTAAGTGCAGCTTTTGCAGCAAAGAACAAAATCCATTGTCCAACTATTTAGGACTTTTAGTCTCCAGAAGCCTCAACTATGGAAATGAGGGAACCTGTTTACTAACATAGAGTGATGCTGCCACTCTGACATGTTTTAAGTGCCATGAAATGAGAATAGGATATGAATTTGTAGATGTATAAATGCATACTGTATGTATAGTTTCAATTTCTGTAACAAAGACACAAAACTTAAAGCAAAAATGTGGCTGATTGTGCTGAATTATTACTCCAAGATAGATTCATCAAATCTCCCAGCTGTATAAGACAGGGCTTACTAATGAAGTTCCCTATCAAAAAGAAAAGCCTAATTTTGATTTGGCTTAGGTAATGAACTTCTTTTTCCTGGTGTGATTATCTGCATGGGGTGGCTAAAAGAGTAGCAAGAGAGAGTGCGCTCACAGAAGCATTATGCAAAATGTCTTTTGTCTCTTTTTGCTGGGATATATTAAATTTTCAATGTAGTCTATGTAATATAAAATTATGATAATGACTTTTGGCCCACTGTGAAGGCAGCTTGCTGGTCCTGAGCATGTGTGTCTGGCTTGAGCACTAGGATACACTGTGGGAGTTGCCTTTTCTATTAACAAACCTCTAGATACCTAATGATGAATTTTCTTTCACCAAATGTTCTCCTTTTGTCTAAAATACAGGCATTTTCTAAATTGCTTTTGAGAAAAACAAGAGAGGCAGAGAGGTCTATGGCACTGACAAGGGATATTGAAACAAAGCAAGGAATTCAGTTAGCATCATTCTTGTAATTATAAGCCAACCAAAAGGTTGTTTCATGTAATAGTGAAAATATTTACTACCTTATTGAAATAAATGATGGCATTACATTAGTGAAAGAACAAATCGAGCAATTTGCTCATAAAATGTCAGTGCAAGTTCAGCAGCATGAAACTTGACAGTTGGATTTATTGCAGGTAATTGTAGCAACTTTTGCTACCCATAGTCTCTTCAGTTATTGTGAAATCTTTCTCCTCTTCCACCTTTTTTTCTCATTCCTCACCAAAAAAAGGCCAAGCAATGAAAAAAGGCTTGGAAGGTTTTTTTATTTTATATTTTATTAAACCAGGCATGAACTCAAAAGTGAATATATTTTAAATAGAAGAGCAGTTTATAAGCTGAGCACAGTTCCTAGTCATCTTGGAAAATCCTTTTATGCACAAGAAAATGCATTAGCAATTGAGCATACGATTTCTACATTTTCCACATTTCTACATTTTTTTCCTTATTGTTAGACACCTGCACAGAACTCAGAATTTATATTGATTTGTGTTTCCAACCTGAAATTACTGTCATTCCTGTGTGACATCACTCCTGCGGATGTTATCATGATGTCATGCTCAGAGGATTAAAATTTCAGGTGAATAATGAGATGCAGCAGACCGTTAATTAACTGGACCATTTTCAGACTGTTGCCATTAGTAATAAAAGAAACGTAATGAAACATATCCAGAAAACACAGGCTTGATCCTGCTACCCCAATGTACTTGTACATGTGCAGCGCAGTAGGCTTCAGGGGAACTCCTTACAGAGCAGAACTGCAGGGTCTAGCCCATATGGGTCAGGCCTGTCCTATTATTACAGCGATTATTTTTCAGAGTTTCACAGGAGACATGAGCTGCCCCCTGAGGCAGCTCCTATAGGTAACTTTCCGGGGTATGTGTCAGGGAAAGGGCAGTGCTATGGGTATTTATATATTTGATGATCACAGCGGAATTATCATTATCATTTGCTTGTTTGCATATAGTTTATTTTAATTTTGGTAAAACAAGTTATTACCAAGAAACCTTTTATCTTTTGCAGAATATTTAGGATTGCTTTATATTAAAATCTGAGGCAAAAAGATGAATTAGAATGCAGTGGAACAATAAAAATAAAAGCCTCGATTTTAATTTTCTGATACTACATAGAGCCAACATAACCTTTAGAGGATTAAGAACAAATCTCTCCAGAAATGGAATCAAGCCTTCTTCTCTTCTTCTGAGTAAAGAATGTATTGTAGGTTCTGCATTAAATAAAAGCTATGTGAATATCCAAGAACGCATTAGTAGGTCTAAAGGTTGGGAATGTGTGCAATTAATTAACTTAATTATTATACAATGTAGCTGGTAGCAATGTAAGCCTGTGTTTCTTTGACCCTCCTCTATCCTTAGCCCATATTGCTATAAATGAAGACATGCAGGAATGATGCCTGTCCCTTCCTGGCATTAGTTTTAGGTTTCACTGCGATACACATAATCGGACTCTTTCTCCTATGTCTATAAATGCCCTACCTTTTGGTGGCACAGAAAACCTCTTAACGTCTGGTCTTTCTTTGTAGCTGCCAGTAATCTGTGACYGTAATCTTTATTAAATCAGTCCTCTAGTCTCTGTGAAAACCATTTCCTTGCTATGTATAGCTATTTAGATTTCATTTAAAAATAAATAATAAAACCTTCTGAGACATATGGCATTATACCACAGGTGTCATGCCCTTCAAGGCTGCCTCGTGCATAGCAATGGCTGTGGATCGATCGGAGAGCTTGCAGGTTCCAAGAAACGAGTCTGCTGGAAGTTCAGAGGGTGCAAGTCTAGAGTATGTAATGAGGTTATGTCTGTGCCATGCTCGCCTTTGTATGGGTCGCAAGACGAAGTACTGCTCTGGTCGTGTGGCCAAAAAATATTGTTCTTTTGGTCGCTTCCCAAGCTTCCCTATGTTACTGCTTTTTTTGTTGTTTTTTTAAATGCAACACTTAGGTAAATCCTGAATGTATCGAACTACGTGAGGTTATGTTTGAATGGCAGAAAGAACAATACTTGGCAGCCACCTTCTGTGTTTTTATCCTTAATTCTGCATCTGTGTTTTATCAACTGAACCAGACAGCAGCAGATGAGCAGAAACTTCTCTGCATGAGGACTTTAGGAAAGTAAAATCAGTCATTTTATCAGCAAATGGCTGTGCTGCTGGTGGAGCACCCCGTAAATGGCAAAGTGATTGTTTACAGTGTTTTTATCTGGTGGTGTCTCATTTATACAAGAAAT
Organism: Apteryx rowi; assembly: GCF_003343035.1. NCBI lineage: Eukaryota > Metazoa > Chordata > Aves > Apterygiformes > Apterygidae > Apteryx > Apteryx rowi. Next base: position 1,584,875 of record NW_020447786.1, read on the forward strand.
TTTGATTTCAGTCAGAGTATTTTCTAGTACCATGAAGACCTTTATGTGTTTAAAGCCTCTTTTTCTTTATTTTTTTTCTTTTTTTCCCCCTTGATCGGTTTATTTTATTATGAGATTGACTCAATAGTTTTAGATCTTGCTTATTGCTTGGTCACAGATGGCTGCACAGCAAATATATCCATTTCACATGCTTATTCATATAGAGCTGGTTAGATATATGTAATATGCTTTGCCTTTTCGAAATGCCGAGCTTACAGTCATTTTTAGCAGTTATCTGTGTAAGGAGATGGAGGGAGTAAAGAGAGTGGAGCTTTGGCCCCATTAACGCTTGGTACATGCGCTCACCAAGTAGATTTGTGTTTTTCTTCCTCCAAGTGGGATATTTTGCAGCAGATTCAAGTCTGCAAAGCTCTTTTCAGATTCTCCAGCCAGGGCGCCACTGTATTTGTGTTAATGTATCTCCTGTTCTTGCGAGTAAATGGCTGGCATTCTGTTTTTGTTGGTCTGCCAGCCAAACTATGAAGTGGTAATTGAGTCTGTTTTAAAGTGGAATGTTTTAGACAGTGCTTTAATTGTACTCAAGCCAATTCCATAAATATACACTCCAGTATTAAGTTATTTTGTACTATAAGCACTTATGCGAAATCCATTTGTATTGCATTTAATAAGTTTGCTTCACTTGTCTTACAAAAAAAAAAAAGGATTTCAAAACTCCTTCCTCCCCCATGCATGCTTTTAAATTACAAAGCAGGTGCACATTTTTAAAAGTGATCTCATTGTTGTTCTTGTCAAAGTGGTCCTGTCCCTCTCTGTTCTCTCTATCCATGTGTAGAAAACGTTGCATTTATTATCACACCCAGTTTTATGCATCTTCCAGATGATTTAACTGAACTGATGCTATGGAGGATATGCTGACTGGCACTTTTCCCATGCTTAATGTGTTAACAAAAGCCAATAGTGTCAGTTTTAACAGTTTTAGTTAAATTCCCATGACACTCTTAACAAACGTTGAAACCTCTGCCATGTCTTACCCTGACAGATTCCCTGCCGTCATTGCACACTTAAAATAAATGTCATCCCCAATCAAAAAGTTCACATTTTTTCTGACAATATAATTTGTTACTTTGTTCCTGTTTTATCTCTTTCTTCAGCACAATAATCCAAAGACACATATGTTACTTTCTTTAAAGTGTTTTGTGCCATCTTTTATTGTTAGAGCAAGAAGCGCAGAAGCAATTGATGGAAATCGCCACTTCATTCGACTCAGTGCAAAATGAAGTTTTCTTAGTGGGGGCGTGTGGGATGTGAATTGTGCCTCCGACAGCTAAGTGAGAGCAACCCTACGTGTTTCAAAAAGGTGCTTGGTGGCAGTGTATACCCATTGCATATAAAACAGGGAGAGCTGTTAGGAATGAGTTCCACATCCGGGGTGTGATGCTTGTCAAGCAAATATCACCCCATCTTTTATGTTATTGGCCTCAGCACCTTTCCTCCTTCCAAGACAGTTTTTGCACCAGGTAGGTTCTCGAGAGAACACCTACAGCACGGTGCTCTCTCTAGGCTACCGTTGGCTGTATATTGTAGCTTTCCATCGGCTGGACTATACTACCTGAGAGAGCACACATCTATGCAAAGAGAAGTCCCTTTGTGAGCAGCAGCATCTCTTTGATCTAACCTATGAAGGCCATTATGGAGAGCTAGTAGACAGACTTTTTTTAATTATTGTATTATAGGTACAATTGGCACCTCTCTCTTTTCCTCTCTGCCTCCCTCCCTCTCCCCGCTTCTCGCGCTCGGAGAATAAGAGAGGTGGCTTTCACAGCAGCTGGTTAATTTCCCTGGCTTCACACTACTGTTTAATGATCCGTTTCTCCTGTGCCACCTCTCTCATCTACTGAAAGATAGGTACAAATTGTACCTATAAAAATTATAATACAACTCTGGGTTATCTTTGTTTTTCAAATTGTGATAATCTGAATTGAGGTTTAATATTATTTTCTTTCACAGTTCTTTAGAAACAGCCAAGAATAAATCACCACATCCTACGTGGAGCATTTTGGTGTAAAGATTTTACATTTGGGGCATTTGGCAGCCTTTCATATGGTTGGTTGTTTTTGAAGATGGAAGATAAATCCCATGGAGGTATCATCCAAACAACCGTATGGCCACTGAGCCAGCCTGCAAACCATTGCAAATGGCTAGAAATGCTGACAGGTCCGGCTATCAGACTGCATCTGTCTCTCAGCACCTTAGAAGACCTTGTAGCACTTGGCTGTACTGAAAGAGGGTGGGTAACAAACAGCTCTGCTGAATGACATAGAAATACCTAATCCTTCTTGGGGGCAGAGGTTATCAGCTGAGAGACTTCTTAAAGTCCCTCCCAGGGTTATGATCCAATGAAATGGTGGGTAAAAGGATGGTAAAAGGAAGGGGAAAGTGTCACCCCTACCTAATGAATTGCTGCCTTATTTCTGGGAGTGGTCCCATCAGATCAGGAATGATGTATTTTAGCAGAGAACCAGAAGGAAGTGTAGCGGGCCAGTTACCCTTTGTTATGCCTGTTCCAGGGATAAACTTCAGCCTCTGGGAGATGCCAGTCCCTTATCTTTGAAGAGTGCTGTGGCATGTATTTATTTTTTAAGTATGACAGTCTGTGATTTTTGTGAATTTATTTCCTTATTTTTTCTCCAGTCTGTTACTGGGAGATGTCAGGACCAGGTCCAATAACTGAACGAATCTGTTTCAGCACAAAAACAGAGTAAGTGTTGGGACTGTGTTAGTGGGATGTGCAAAATAATCTCTGGAAAAAAGATTCATCAACCCCAAACAAATAGAAAACAGAAGAGTGTCAGCCCAGTTAAAGAAAGGTTGCACATTTGAAACTGCAGATTTTAATACAGCGGGAAACCTTCTCTTGAGTATTATGACAGAGTTTAAAGGGACCTCTGTAATGATTGATATTCAGTAGATTTTCATGTGTTTTCAAAGTCTCTTTTCTTGAAGGAAAGCCATTCACATGCCTGATTAGTAAGCAGAGAGTGACTCTTCTTAAAAGCTGTGCTAGGAATCTGGGGAATTTGCGTAATTTAGAGAAACGTGTTGGACAGAGGGGTTTGGAAGTGAAGGTATAGTGTCTTCCTATGAGAAATGTACTAGAGAATCCTATTTCTGAATAATAGACCCCAAATCTTCTATTAAAAATACTGAATCACAGTTTGGCAAATTTAGACACTGGTTTTGAAGTCCCCTCCCCCATATCATGTTTAAATCCATCTCTTACTACCGCTTTTGCAAACAAAGCAAATGGAGAACAAATTTCAGGCATGTAACCAAGTGTTTTAGGAAGAAATGAAACTGATTTTCGGTGTAACAGCCATCATAGTAGGTACAAGGCAACGCTGACGATAGGGAAGGGGATAGTGGAGAAAGAAGTTTAAAGGGAACCAGAACCAAAACCATTAGCCATAAAGCAATTGACCACAGAAGCCGATTTCACAGAAATTACTATATCATCATGAATTTCATACCTGTACTTCTCCATTTCCTGAGAAATCAGCAACTTTCCTCCACCCCCTTCTTTTTGCAGTGTAAGGGTAAGAGAAAACCAGCTACGACTCATCTCTGGTGACCTCTCCTCTCAAGAAGAGGCTCTACTCTACATCCTCTTGCCATAAAAGCTCAGCACATCCTCTAGTCCTCACTTCTTACCACAGGTCTACCATAATCTTTATCCTTGACTTCTTCTTTCACAGCTGTACTGTGCAAATTAGAGGAATTACTCTATGCAGTTGCTTCAGACTGTGGCATTACTATCTAAAGAGGGCCAACATTCTGCTACTGATCCCAAAGTTAGGACTGCCACTGGCATCAGTACAGAGCCTAAAAATGTCTCCTTCCCTGTTGGCCTGTGTGCCTATGTGTGCATGCAGATGTGCGTTTGCACACCAGTTGTGCACGCTTGCCCTGATGATCAGTAGAGCCAATAATACAGGACACTGCTTAATGAAAGCATTGTAGAACTAGGAAGCCCTTTGCAATTCATCTGCATGAACAACCTTGGCTAAAATTTGTTTGACTGGAACATTTGTCAAAAGGTTGCAAATGATAAACACATACAAAATCTACCTTTAAAAAATAGTAACCAGGAAAAAAACAAGGGAGAATCATGGCATATATTTTCACTGTGAATTGTTTACCAGACTCTGCTTGAAATTTGGGTTGTTTATAACCAGCTATCCTTTTGGAAATTGCTTTAAAGAAAGTTTAATGATTGGAGATTATTGTAAATCCAGATTTCCATGAATACCACTTTAAGTGTTTTTGGCATTCATAGATCTTCTTTGTTTTGTGACCTTCCACCACAACCATGTGATGTTCCAAAATCAGACATACGTTATGACTACTTCTTTAGCATTTAATGACTACTGCAAGAGCACACAGGCCAATAGATACTCTGTGATCTGGTTTCCTACCTTTGTCATGTCTGAATCATTGGAATAACACCACTTCCACATACTGTAGTTCTTCAGACTCTTTTTCAGATGCCATTCAAATGTTTTCAGACTGACCAGCATATTGCTGCAGCCTCAGATAAGTGTTCAGCAACATCAGTGTCCATTTGCTGAACCTTACTCTATGTATTGAACTGTGAATGTGATTACACTTGGGCAAGAAAGCTTCTTCACCCTTGCAGTTGGCTTATGGTTGCAGTGTATCAGTACAGTGTGTCTTGTGTCTGTGATTAGCCATACCTATCCAGTCTTGCCGCCACTTCTGGTGTCTGGTACAACAATCTCAGCAAGTCTGCATGCCTTGTTCATGTTAGGCGGCCTAAGGCCTAGAGGACACTCTAGAGGACTAGAGGAGTGTCCCAGCTTCTTTGCAGGTACCAATCTTTCTCAGGCTGGACTTTTCTTGGAAAAGGTGATGATTTTCAGTGATATTGGGAATGCTTTAGTGAATATAGAAGATAACATAGTGTGCGTTTCTTCTTCCAAATGTTAGCGATTTATGGCTATCTGTTATCAGTGTAATGGTATTTCCAGTACTCCATCAATCTAGCTTTTCTCATCAGTATGATAACATAATTGCATATAGATCCTAGTATACAGACAAAGATGTGGTACAAGAAGTGAGTACTTATTCAAAGGCACATAGCTATGTTTTATCTATAAACAGTACTGTACAGGACATATATTACAGAATTTAAGCAGAGGTTATTTTCAAATTATTGACTTGACTGCAAGGGAGGCATATCAGTTCAGATACCCATCTCCTGCTTACGAGGCCATGTTCCAACCAAAATAATCAGTATGTGATCTAGAAGGAGAAAATATCCTGGTACCCATAACAATTCATTTTCAAAATCCGGACTGCTGTTCCTTTTTTCTTTCTTTTTTTTTTTTTTT
>NW_020447786.1:1590340-1659975 GCF_003343035.1 Apteryx rowi
CTACATTTTTGCTTTTTAAGCAGCAGGAAAGAAAAACATCTACCTTAATTTGTTCTGACTTTTGCCTGAGTAACCCTAATGCATGGTATCCTGTGAAATCTGTTAAAACTCTTCACACTTTTTAAAAAAGAATGTGTGGATGTATATTCGTTCCACAGAAATAGGAACTTAATAAGCTGATACACATTTATATATATTTGCATATATGCATTTATATATGCATATAGTGTGTGTGTGTGTATATTTGTATAGCAGCTTAGTTACATTTTTATGTTTTTATATATATATATATATACACACACACATATATATGAAGCAACCCAGGGAAAAAAATACTATTTTGATACATAAATAAAAAATAACCTGGCAGAAATGGTCGTTCTGTGTCTAAAGTTGCTTTTGCCTTCAACAGCTCTGCCCCTCTGCTGAGAACCAGGGAGGGCGATTTCCCTAGCCCTCCTGGAGGCTCTGCAATCAGCCCGGCCCTCTGGGGGAGGGGGCGGGGGCTCCCTACTGTATATTCCTTCATCAGCATGGCATCTCTCAAGGGGCCCACACCAAATCTGTTAAGATTAGCTGTGTTCCACATTAGTGACAGGAGCTGCCTCACTCTCTCAGGAGTGTGTGGTGGCAGGGTACTGCTTCCTGTTTGAGCAAAATCAAGTCTTTAATTGCAGGGATTTTTTTTTTTCATTACCTGTTAATTGATAAATCATGCTTGCAGCTCTGTGAAACGAGCTGCCTTGAGAGCAGCCTTCCAGGTTGTTCTTCCTCTTCTCTCAGAATGAGGACGTATAAAATGCTGGGGACAGAGGGCTCATTGTGGGGGAAAGCCTTTGTCCCATAGCACTACAGTGAGTGGCTCTGGGAGCTGCTGTGGGGATGGCTGCTTTTGTGTAAGATAGATCTGCCAGTGCGGTAGCTTCAGCTGGGAGGTTCCGCACTGCTCTCCTGGCATCCAGGCATGGCAGCAAAGGCAACGGGAGCCTGTGCAGTCCCTGCTTTGTCGGGCTGCTTCTCAGCACCTGGGCTTCTGGCAGACCCCAGGCTGCCGCCGGGTGGCACAGGGCTGGCTAGATAGAGCAGCAGAATGGGGAGAGGCAAAGGTGAATTTTAAGTCACCTTCATGCACCTGTGTAGGCATGTGCAGCTGCATACGTACACACGCAGCTTCTTTTGTGCATGTTAGCCACAGCTACAGATCAGGCCTTTGATCTAAAATCAACAACAAAAAATGAGCTGGTCATTAAAGTCACAGTCTTCAGGAGGCGCATGAAACATGCATTTTTTTTTTTAAGATCTCTTTTGTCATTTCTGTCCTTTTATTCCTGCTTCTATTGCAAGTAGCAAGAGGCCACTGTCTTGGGATGAACAGTAAAAATCCTGAGTATAGTGAAATAATTTAGCTGATAATTCCCCACTGTATAATTTTCTACGCTTCCTGCTAGCTGACCTTGTGGGCTCCTGTCAGGTTGCTAAGGGAAATCCAGCAGGACTCCTGCTCTACTCCTCTACTTTTAAAAAAGTATTACAGGAAATGGAGGCATGTTTGTCAGCTTAGTTATGTATGTATTTGATCAAGTGGTATTCTGTAACCCTTTTCCTTTATCTTTGGGGTTTTTTTCCACCTTTTTTTAAATTTGGATGATAGCTCTGTACAGAGGAGCCATTCCAAGCTAATCACTTGGTATGTTGAACATGGGAAGCATCACAAAAAAAGTCGGGAGTGGGTATGTGCATGTGTGTGTGTGCAGTAGAGGTGAAGAACATAATGGAGGTCTTTGAGGAAACTAGTGGAACAGTGTCTGAGACTGCCCGTGTTCTTGTGTCTTTATACAAACGTAGGTGTATTGTCTGCACTAAACAACAGTAATAATGAGGGATGGGAGCATTAAGGTTACTGTTTCCAGTTCATACCACTTTGGCAATGGGAACAAAGGTATTAAGATCTCATAGACATTTGATGTCTTGTGCACAAGCAAGTCGGTGCTTCCATTCTGCTTTTCCGCAGACAGGTGTTGCCCACAAAAACAGATCCGCTGCGGGTGGTGCTTTGGTGACTGTAGCACAGCAGGGTGGACACAGATGGACCGCATGAAAATAGCTCCTGACCACTTCTAGGTGGTCCCTCGCAGGACTGAGGAGGCTTGGATGGGAACCACGGGCAGGAGGCTAGCACTGCTGCTGTTCATGCCGTACCTGTTGTGCAGATAAATTGAAAATGTTTCTCGCCAGGGCTATCAATCTGGCACCTTTGACAACCCCCCAAAATAAATGAATCAATTGGAGTGGATTTGACTCATATTGAAGTTTTTACTGCCAGGGTAGCTATAAAATTAAAACTTCTTCTGAGGTGTAGCTAGACTGTGCTGTTGTGCCATGATGTGCCCAGGTTTGGAACTGCATGTTTTGGACTTTGAGCTGTTTTTTTTCTTTGTTAGTATCCTTTCGGTTTTCCAACTTATCATGGCAGAGGTCCCTTCAGACCTGATGCAGGGCCAGAGAAACCAGGCTCATCTAGGAACCCAGATTGTCCCTATGGCCTCTAACCATATGACAAGATATTCAAGGTTACTCATAATGTGTTTTGGCATGATAGGCACTGCAAGCAGGTGCAGCCGTTGCCTCCACTGTGCTTTTCCCTGACCTGGGAAAGTTTCCTGCGCAACTTGTACAAGAAATAACAAACCATTGATTGGTGTCTGACTTATTCGTAGGTAATTATAGGCCATTGATCTAACTGGGCTGGAACTATGATGCTGTGAGCTGTGCAGCCTCATTACCTCTGACCTGGTGACTGCAGCATCGAGTCATTGGAAAACTTGTCCAGAATTGAATCCGACCTTAAGTTTTTGTCTGCTGCAGAAAAAGAGAAAGTGAAATGGTCATTTGCAAGTGTTGTTGGCTGCATTGAAAACTTTGCAGCTTGATGTATGAAACAACGTGGTGTACCTGGGACAAGCAAGCTTCCTGTTTGGTGCTGCTGTTTATAGGCTGGAGGCTTTAGAACAGGAACTGCATCAGCTGGCTTGTGTTGCGTCTCAGCTGTCACAAGGACAGCACAGTAATATTTGTGATTAAATGCCATTAGTCTGTGGTATAGAACAGAACATGACATTGTTTTGAATCAGATGCTTTTAAAATTCAGCAATACTAGCAAATTATGTCTGCTATGGATTAAACACAAGCATTTTTTGATCTACATTCAACAGCACACCCCAGAATTTTTATCAATAAGTCTACAATTTATAGGCATTGATTTTGCTAGGCCTCTAACAGGAAAATAAAAAGGGCCCTCAATGATCGAACTCAAAAGCCATTGCTCTTGCAAAAATCTGGAATTTTATATTAGTAAAGGTGATAAATCTTTAACCAAAACAGCCTAGACAATAAATTGTCACAGATATTATTTGGGGGGTGTTTGGTGCTTTTAATTAATGTTTTATTTTGGAAGAAAAGTAAACCCTTTAGGTGGTCATGTAAGTTATTTGTCAGTTTGTCTGTCCTCTTCATCCTCTGTACATCCAATCTCACTCCCATATGCACAAACAAAAGCACTGTATATACTACCGTATTTTGTCCCTCCAATTTCCCTACTCTTCTGCATTATGAGTTTTGGAATCAGAAGAGAAAAACAGTAAGATATGTTTTTAGATATTTGTTTCTAAGAAAAACCCTTCATTCATTTCCTTTTTTTTTTTTTTTGCCAGCACCTATGTTCATAAATAAAGGAAAATATTGTACCTGCCAGGAAGTATTACAAAAAGCACTTTCTTTCATGTCAGCTTTCATTATTTTTAACAGGTTGTGTAAGGACATTCAGCCTGGTGCATCGGAATATGCAGAGTGTGTGTGCATGGTTTATATTTGCACCCAGCTCTGAATACATTTGATGTTAGTGGTGGATTTTTAGGTTTTTTGGAGAATGGTATTATACCACATAGGACAGCAGAATTGCCTTGTAAGTCTAGATGTTGGGCCTGCCATTCTTTGAGTACAAAGCGTGGAGGCCCATATTTGCAAAAATGACTGTGGATATGGGGCATACAGTGAGAGAATACTTGGACATGATTTCCAATAGTACAAAGCATCAGTAGCTCCCATTAACACAATCTTTAACAGAACAGGTCAAGGGGCTCATTCTGGCCATGCAGATACAATCTAAATTGGTAACTATTAAAAAAAAAATTGACCAGTTTGTACTGCCTGGTAATGGTCTGGGGGAGGTGACAGAGGTACCTCTGTGGACAGTAAAAGCCTCTGTTTCATATCCACAGAAATATTATCCAAATAGTAATGTGCTTTTCTTTTAGTACACACTTTTATGTGTATATTATTCACTGACAGACAGGTGACTGGTTCAGATGGGCATAGACGGTGTAATTTATGCATCCATTTGGCGTGTGCGTGTTTCTAGATCATGGCATTGYCTCCTCTTCTTGCTAGATAAGTTGAAACATTGACAGGCAGTGTGTTCACTTTTTCCTTTTATTACAGTAATTTATAAGATATTTTAGCTAACAGGAGAATGGCCCAAGGGGGCATTCTCATGTTAATTACCAAATGTGGGCTTGTCAAAATCAAATAGCTTCAGGAATAATGCAAGTAGTACTGCATCATTATATTGTTTGGCCCTCAACCCCAATATTAGCTTTTAGAAGGAAAAAAAAAAGCTTATTTTATTGGGCTTTTAAATTTAAAAAATCCCCAGGTCTGACCCATCAGAGACTGGAAGAGAAATGCAAGGGGAATGTGTAGTTTAAGATTTAAATGCAGGTAAGTTTTTAACCTTTTTTTTTTTAATGTTCAACTAAAAACAAAAGAAGTCTCAGAATGTTGATTGCCATTTTCTGACTCTTCCTGCACCCACTGGTGGTTTGCACACACTATAGTGTACCATCAGGAAAGTCCCCTTCCTACATTGCAGCTTAGGGTTTGCAATTGTTCTCCTTTTCCCCTCTGGAACATCAGYGATGACCACCCAATGTCACTTTCGGACAATGCTGTTTCTCCAAACCCATCCACACAAATTGTCCATCCCACTCAGGTACTCCAAGGTGCTGTAGAACATGGGTAAGTCTATGAGAATCTGCCAACAACTGGGGCCAACACAGAAAAGGCATACATATACACAAAGACATACGTACCCATACAAACGCTGCTGTTACATATTCTCTCATCATTTATGAAGCTGTCAGCATGACCAATGGAGTTCCAGCATGTTCATTAACCAGCCTTTATGCTGCATTATTGAGTTCTGGTGACTCATATTTGAGGGTGTGAGATGATCAGTCAATAATTGCATTTTTCTCCTTATATTACAGCATTGCACAATTCACTTTAGTCTGCCCTACAGACCGTCTTTGCCACCTCAAGAACTAGCAAAGAGAATCCTGTCATGCAATCCACTCATTCTTCAGTGCTGTAAATACGAGTGAGATGGATAAGGGAGAATTCTTCCCTGTAAGGACATTCTGCCATTCTGAAGTTTGACATTGTTATATTTATTTATCTTAACTTTACTGATTTTCTGCTCTTGGTATGTTTCATGGCAAAGAAATAGAACAGATTTTACTAAATCTTTTAACAAACCCACATATATCTTTCCCCATTCCAGAATGTTACCCAGTCTGAGGCTTGTCTTACAGACCATTCCACATGAACCCCTCTAATTGTCAACAAGCTTCTTAGGAGAGGCCTTTTCCAAAAGTAATCAGATTCCAGTCCTGTTGAACCATTTTGGATAACAAAATCCAAATCCACAAATCCCTAAACAAAACCTCCTGGCGTTAGTATTCTCCTGGTTGTGCCAGAAGAGAGCTGGTGGTCCAAGCATTTCTGACTACAGTTGTCATATTTTCTGTGAAGAAGAATGCTGTCTCTCAGCTCTAACCAGCTAGGGCTTTATAGCTCAAAACCAACATGCTAAATTTTACCTAGAAATCAGTAGACAGCCAGCACAGTTCATCAAGGATTATAATCTGCACTGCCTGCAGTTATTGTGTGGTCCTACAGTGAAACCCCTATAAGTGCAAATATCTTACCTCCAAAGGCAAAGGCAGATATGATCTTGATCAGCTCACATGCTTATGAAAATATAAGTCTTCCTGCTAAGGAAAAGTGCTGAGAAGAGCTCTCAGTAGCCACTGTTACCTGAATAGCTAATACAGCCAATGATCCAGACAGTTATTCTCCAAATAACCAGCCTTAGAAGATATGCCCTAATAATCCTGTGGCCAATATACTTCCACATATTTCCCCATATTATTTCCAAGAGCACAACTATCATCGTTTATTTGGGTGGTGCTTTTCCAGAGGTTCCTCCCCTGCTCAGCCACAACTATAAGGTCCATGGGTGAGATATTGTCTCAGTCGAGATCAGAAGGGTTGGAGGTCAAAAGTGTGTGTACCCTGGTAGCTGAACATGGTGCTGTTCATGTTGCTGTTCTTACGTGTCTCATGGTGCCCTTTAGACGTTTACAACACTGATGAGAAAGCAGAAACTTGCAGTGAAGATCTTCATGATCTATTGGGGAGGAAAAAATCACCCCATCGATCTTCCCACAATAATACCCCAGGACTGAAGGTAAAGGGCATAAGGGGCAACTTTTGGAGCAAAAATCCACATCCTCAGTCATTTTCAGGTCACTTATATTTTACATTGACAGAGCAATTGTATTGTATGTAAGAGAGACTTCGATTTGACTCTGAGGTTTTATTGTGTGTCCTGTCACTTCCAGAAATTCAAGAAATGTCACAGGCTGAAATTCAAGCAGAAAAGACTCATTATTCTTCGAGACTGTTATTCAAAACTTCATGGTGACTCTTGCAAATTGACTCTGACAAGTAGTTATCAAACACTCCTATATCTCCGTTAGAGCATGCACAGCCACAAGAAACCTATCTGGATCTGACTAGATCCTGAAAATAATTCCTCACAGTCAGAAACACTTGACTCTATCACCTGAAGCAAACAACCTGGATTAACCAGCTTGTTAACCACCTGTTTTCTTTGACTCTTGCACAATTGCAGCAGATTTCAAATGCTCTTTTCCCAGTAATCAATACATTTAGAACTGGGCTTAATCCACTGGCATTTTAGCCATCATCCTTTCTGCTTCGTTAGTTTGAGGTCATCTAAATCGTACAGCATAGCTGATCCTGCCTTAAGGCAGGGGGATGCTCTAGGTGACCTTTTAAGGTCCCTTCCAGTTCTGTTTTCAATGATTCTATGATATGATCTGTCAAGACAAAATAGATGAGCAAGAGTTTAGGGATATTTAGGATATAGCTTCGTTACTCATATGACTTGATACCTATGCCAGTGTTCCTACTTAGATCCCTAGCAGTCCATTTTGACTTTTAGCACATACCTTTTAAATAAATGCTGATATGAAATGTCTGTCCCACCCTCAGATCCTCAAAGAAAGAAGGGATTTTTGGCACATAACAAAGACATGGTTCCCGCTCTGTGTCCAGCACTACCTCATAGAAAAGATTAAAAGCATAGCTAGCTATACAAGTTGAACCACAGGCTATCAGGGACACTTACATTAGTGATGTCTAATAAGAATCCATTGGTGTGGAAACAGGAATAACACACAATGGTTAGTGAGGATGACTTTAACACTGCAGTAAGGTGACCTGTACACAAATACTAGTCACTAGGTCAAGCCTCATATATATAAGGACATTCTCTATCAAACACAGGCTAGAGGTTGAAGATTTCCTATATTTAAGGCCAAGCATACATATCACGGACTCATTGTGTCCTTGAGCCTCTTTCTTAATTTATGCTGAGCAGTGTTCTCATCTGTAGTGATTACTAAAGGTAGCTTTGATGGAGACTGCAGGAGGGAAATGAAGTCTCTGACAGGGTTCCCATGTAACCGGTTCACGGTGATGCTGTTGTGTAGAGGCAGCTGAAGTCAGCAGGTCGGATACAGAGTTCTACAGTCGGCTTGTGGAGAAACTCCCTTGCTCTAGAGGATTTAAATGGGAACACTGTCAGATTTAGTGTTCCTGTTGAGCTCAATTTTCTTGGCGGACTGTAAGTAGAGAGAAAGTCTCAAATGTAGCCCAACTCTAGGTCATTAGGGGCTTTAAAAGATTACAGTCAGGACCTTGAATTGTATCTAGTAATAAATGGAGCATTAGCAGTGTGTGGAACTCACGATGGCTTTAAGTAATAATACACCAAGCACAAAAAAATGAAGTAGACAGCTTAGGATGAAAATTTACTCGGTTTGGTTGAATGAAAACAGGAAAGGAGAAGGCAGTGCAAGAAAAACATGGGAAGTTTGTGTTCTTAGCTGTTAGCTGGCTGAGCTAGCTAATGGGAGACAGAACCATCCCCTTCATATTAATTGTTCAGATATGATCTTACATGAATCTATTTGATGATAGTAGATACTATGTTCAAAATGAGAACTCAATTCCTTGTGAATAGCACAGAAACACCCTTCTGCTGTTTACAAAGAGGTATGCTTATCAGCAATTTCAGCAGATAAGCTAGAGATTGAACCGGGACAAAAAATGGAGTCCATCTTACCAACTGAAATGATCTTCTGAAAATCAAGGCAAATTAAAATGATGACAATGTAGAAAAACTCATGTAACTACTCCTCATATTTTCCATTTTCTGTATTGAAGGCTTTCAGTGCTCAATGTTCTTAGTCCAGAAATTTTCACCAGCACCAATTTACTCTTTCAGAATAAACAATATAAGACTTAAAAATGGGTGTTACCAATTAGAGAATATATATGTCTACAGGTGCAGTGATGTGATGCATTCACTTACTATCACATGCTTGGGTGGCAGGGTAAAATGTATGCTAGAAGAACACAAACACAACAGTGAATGGAATATTCATATGTTCAAAGTGCGTGTGTGTGCAAAGTGTATGAACATTTATTTACTGCCCTATTGCATGATACCTTTGTGGTTCCAAAAGACACCTCTATACTGAAATCTGTCTGGATCTTTCATACTTTTATCACATTGAAGGTATAGAACTGTTTGTCCACAAAGACCTTTCTTTTAAGCTGTAATTCTGCTGTGACTCGGGATAAATTTTGGTTCAGTGTAACCTTATTTCATTTAGTCCTTAAAATCAACTGATCTTTGTGACAAAGGGTAGTCGCTAGGAAGGAAGTTGTAGCATAAAAGGGGGGCATGCGGGCAGCTGCATTTCTAGTTAGTGCTCAAGTCTCCTCCTTTTGGAGATTTGCGTTTTATTGACTCTGATTCATTTGTAGAAGAAAAATAAACATAACTCCAGAACGTGCATCTTCTTTCAAAACCAGGTTGAAGGAATTGAAAGGAGACTGACAGGAGTGCTTAGCATTGTGGATATCTATATTCTGTCTTGCCAAAGGGTAAATAGAGGACATTTGTTTGTTCATCAGCTTCCAAATCTCCTCTCTCCCCCTCCCAAAGGGGAGAGGGAAGAAAAAATAATTTGGAGAAGGGGGCTCGGAATACTTCATATTCTCTTTTGCCCATTTCTAGCAGAGCCAGGCATGAACAATTAAATCTAGGGCTTCCCTGTGGTCTGTGAATAACACAGCGCAGTGCTAACCATCAAGGCACAAAGGCAGACAACAAAAGGGGCTTTTTTATTTTTTGTTTACCCTTCAGGACACTGTTTACCTTATCACTGAAGGGGAAGTTATCATCTCATCCCTTCTGGAAATTGTACTGGGTTGATTCTGTACCTCCAGGTATCGGACTGGCTAGTGATAAAGTGGGCATGTCAGCCGGGGGTTAGGAAAGTCATACTGGGAGCTGTTTCACTCTCTCTCCCAGTCTCACTCCCTCTGTCTTTCTGTCTCCTGCTCTTTCTCTGTCAAACCATTTTCTCTCTCTCTCCTTCTATCAGCTGGAATGATTTTTTTTTTCCTTCCCCCTCCCCTCTAAATTTACTTCACAGCAGATTGTCTTGTAGTAAATCACCAAAAACCCAAATAGCACTAAAGCATTCTGATACAACATTAGCATTTGCTTAACAAGCACAAGATAAACATTAAACAAAGAACTGCATTTCTTTATTAGAGGCTGCAAGATACATAATCCATGAGCACAAGAAACATGGGACCCAGTGGATATGCAGATGTGTGTTATTTCATTGGCGCTGGGCGGCCTTGTTAGAAAAGGTTTTCATCTGAAGGCTTGGGGGTGGATAGTTGACTGTCCCTGGTGGGGCTGTAACTAGATACAGAGACTGTTGCAAGCTAGGCTGGGCTCCCTGGTGGATGTGCTGATTGGACAGCCCGAGGAAAACTTGGGAAGCATCAGGAAGTGAACTCAATCACCTTGGGGATGAGAGGGTAGAACCAGATGAAGGCATTTGACTTCTTTTCTAACTCCCACTAAGGACAGATTGCCAGTGCGATCCAGCCTCCATAACTGCAAATCAGGCCCTTTCCCCTATGCCGATTTCATTAGAATGGCCAGCATGGTGCAAAGAGGAGGGAAAAAAAAGGTTAGACACAGTAATTTTACAGGCAGGCGGGTACAAAAAAAATCTGCATAATTAAGCAGTCAAGGCTGCTAATAGGGGAGTTTATATGCTCTGGGACCAGGCAAGGGCAGCACATATGGATATAGCACTGGATATTAAATCTACAGCATGCAGACTTACTTCAGGGCCCTTAGAGAAAAGGCTAATTATAGAGAGAGGAATTGTGTTTACTGGTCTGTCTTGGGCAAAGATGTTGAGAGAAGTGCAACCAAGTTTTGCAGTTAGACATGAACAGTCTGTTAATAGAGATATCAAAAATATGTGCTTGTGGTTGCTTCATATCTAATCAACAGGAAATCACAGATTCCGAGACCCCCTTCTCCCAGTTAAATGAGGAGGGGAAAACACATACATATACATATTCCGGATGCAGGATGTGAATGTGTTCATTATTAAATTGCTGGAATTTAATCTGAACCAAGCTCTTTATCATCAATAAATTATATTTAGCAGTTTACCCTAGTTTAGCTACTCCTGTTTAAAAATGTCAGTGCTTCTGGGTATAAGCTCCAAGTCAGCATTTAAATATAAATGGGTAATATGAATGGAAGTTGCAACAGGCAGGACTGAGCAGTTAGAGAAAGGGTATGTTTATGTAACAAGTCTTGACGTGGTGGACATTAACATTTCATAATGCAGATCAAAGGTATGGAGAAGACCCAAGAGCCCTCAGYCAGAGGCCCCTAGCAACTGTCTAGTATGCTTCATGAGATGATTTCTCCAAATTAGAAAGACTTAGACTATTCTTTATCTATGTATATAGATAGAGATATATATTTTTTTAATGCTTTAAAAAGTGATTAGCCTTCTTCTATCTCCCTGCCTACTCCCCAAGGAAAGAAGTGTCTCATTTTACTGAAAGGAGAAGGCCAGCAACACATTATCATGAAACACTACCCCACATCCATAGCTGTTAGGAGAGGCCAGGATCTACTGCCTATTTTGATTTAATATTTTGCTGCTTTAGACTTTTGTCCTTTTTGTGTTTTGATGTAATATAGACAGCTCTACCATCTGGGTAAGCCCTATTCTGAAGTGCTGGAAAGTAAGAGTGGCGATCAAAAGACTGCTGTGATGGCCTCATTCAGCATGGCACATGTGAGATGCTGGGTACCCATCAGCACCTCTGGAATTTAATGTGGTTTTAAGGCACTCTGGAACATGTTGGAAGAATCTCTTGATTTGGCTTACTCTATTGTATGAATGGGGAGAACCAGACCAGCATTCAGGGAATTTGCTAGCTGAGTTAAGTTTTGTGTTGAATGCTCTTAACAGCACCACGATGTCACACAGTGATATACAGAAGCATGTGCAAATACAGTCCTTGCCCCAAATTGCTTGCAAAGGTACTCTAAATGCTCATTTTAGAAAGGAAAGGACACCACCAATTTGGTAAATAAGTAATTACAAGCAGGCCTTCCAGCAGTAACTTGAGATCCCAAGTCATACAGTGGGTAAGCTCGAAGGATGCCAGCCAGGCTGACCATGAAGAACATGCTCCATCTTTTTTTATACTGTACCCACAAGTGAGCCATGAGGAGGAGTGCCGGGGTCACCTGGAATTGGCCAGACTGGTCTGCTGGGGGCAATAGCCTGAAAGTCCTGGGGCATCTGGGAAGGTCAAAAATTTCCCTTCTCCACGCCTTACCCAAAGTGATAAGTAACTAAATTATATATATTAAAATGCTGTTGTTTGTGTTGCTGATAAGCCAGAAAGCTCAGCATATGTATGAAGCCCTATTTCTTGAGGGTGCAACACTTATGCAGCTGCATGACCAACATGCATGTCTGTCTGGACATCAGGCCTCCCCATCTGAAAGGAGGAGAGAGGGCTCAAAGAGAACTGTGTTTCTACTCTTTTTGTGAGAAGGCAGTTGAGTGGAGGAGAGCAATCTATATAGCGTTCCCAAAGAAGGCAAACCTTCAGCCCTTTCTGCATGTTACAGAATCTGTAGAGGAGAACAGAAAAATAGGACCTGGGAGAGACCTTCTGCATGTATCTTCTTGGACACAGAGTCAGTCGACTGGGAAATACAAATCTGTAGAAAGCAAGTCTTGCTTCTTTTCCAGTTCTTGTAGAATTGTTTGCTTGCTTTTAATCTTGTGCTAACTTGTGTTCATCTTCTCCTTCTGCTCATCTGGGATGCTCTCACTATGCTACAGTTTATTTTCCATGCATAGCCATTTCATCTACTGGTTTTTACAATAGCTCCCTGTTCCTTTGTTTGGATTTGTAGATTTAACATGGGAACAAATACATATGCACATGTCTGCACGCACTCACTGTTCCACAATTTACGCTGCAGTTAAAAGGATTAATGAAAAACCTATTCCAGCAATTTTTTCCCATACAATTCTGAGCAAATCTGGCTTAAAACATTTGCAAGTTGCCTGTAACAATGATATTGAAGTTTCAGTATTGCCCCTTTGAAAGACAGTTTGCAGACAGTTGTGTTATCAGTTAAGGCATGAAGAATATAAAATTGTGAAAGATGCTTGTTTTAAAGCCTATTTCAAGAATAAGTTGCAAATACTTCAGCCAAAAGACAGGGTAACTTTTCAGTAGTGTGGAGCAAGTGGATAACCTGTCAGTAGTGATGATCTAATGGCAGTCTCCAGCCTATGCTGTGTCATCAGCCAGCTGTCAATCTCACCAGTGTGTCTCAAAAGCACTAATTGTTATGATAGCATCAGTGTGAAAGCTGCTAAGAAAAAAAAATAGTCCCTTGGTGCTGCTTTGTAAAAGATAGGCTGAAGATCAAAGTTCAGCTTGGCTTTACTGGATTTCCTTTTTGCTTGCCTAGCTACCTGTTAACACATTACTAAGCACCTAATTGTAGCTAGTTGTAGCTGTAGTTATTTTGCTAGTATGAAACAGCAATCAGGTAGACTACATGTAGTCTCCTTTGAATAAGGTATTTGCCAGCTTCTTGTAGAAACATCTTCCCTTCTCTTCTGCAGCCCATCAGGCTTAGATCAGGGAAAAAAATGCCTACTCCTCCTTATACAAGTTCATACTGGAGACCTACTCTGGCTATGTTAAGGAGTAATTCAAGATTTAGGGAGTAATCCTGCTTAAAGGAGTAGTTCAAGCATCATTTCTATACACAATTGTAAATGCATATGCACCTRTCTTTTATTGATAGGAATGAAGCCATATTGCTGCTCTTCCATATTCTTTTTGTCCAATACAGTTTATTCATTGCTTGATTGTAAGTCCTGCAAGAAAACAGGAAGTATTTCTTCTTCTCTTGTGATTAGGGGCTTCAAAGACAGGAATAATATTTATGTTTAGATAGAGTCTAATATAACACTGACATTAAAAGAGTCATATAATTATAACTAGCAGACACCTGTCAGTAATGTTCTCTCGGTAGACTTCCACTGTTATATTTGGCTCCTTTTTGCTCCGTTAATCCACACATTCCAGTCTCTAAATCCCACTGTTTTTTCCTTCTCACCATCTGAAAGATCTCTCCCATTTCTTTCCACCTCTACAGCCAATTCTCTTATTAGGAGCCAAATTATGTTTCATTTTGACTGTGTTGCTTTTCCTCAGACTAGACAAATGCAGCCACCAAGCTAAGTTTTTGGATACTGATTTATGTGGTTTACTTATAGTTACTTATAGTACTCTTGCCTTTTTTTCAAGTATAAACTTCTTGTGATCATTTTCAAAGCTTTCTATCCAACCCTGCCTATGCTCACTTTTTGAGAATCCGGACTCTATACCCCTGTGCCCTCCCAGTGCTCACTGCTTTGAACACCTATTTCTGGAGTCGCAGGCAATTTCCTGTTACCTTTTATCATCAAGCTCTTGTGCTTTGGAGAAATGCTGTCAGGACCCCTGCACAGCTCCACCTTGTCCAGCTTTATGTTTTCTTCAAAATTTAAGTTCTGCTGTGTTGCCTGGAGTGATTATTTGTTTGTCTGGAGAAAAAAAAAATTCACAAATGTGTCTGTGTTATTCTGTGTTCCTGGTTACATTCTTTTCTGGCTTTTCTGAGAGGTCCTCTGGGCTGGTCCTCTAGGGTGGTCCTCTGGGCTGGGCCCACCCTTCTGGCATATGGTGTGAAATGCCAGGAACAGATAACAAGGGCAAATGACAATATATTCTGCTCTTGTTCTCATTCTTTCAAACTCGGACAGGATACAGCCACAGAGCCACTTACCTGCCTGCATCTCTTTTGCTCTCAGACACCTTCAAACGGTCTAGAAAAATAGATTTCTAAGAAGATTCCAGTGATGGGGATTTAGGATTTGGCAAAGCTTATAAAATCAGCAGGATTTGGGACCTGATCCTGCAGATACTAAGGACATCTTACAAAACCCTAAGTAAGGAGACAAGAAACAGAGGAGAGTCTATATTTATCCTGGTAGGCAATACTCAGGACATGAAAACAATCGACCCTTTTGTTTCTATTTATCCCCACTTTTGCAACCCTGCCAGGCCTAATTTAGCATCTGCACTCACCTTCCCTGAAGGCAATGCAGTCTTTTACTTGGCTTGAAACTGTTTCTCCAGAAACCTTTACCTCAACTGGTATAGGGAGAGGTATCTTGGAGAAGGGATTGGGTGTGTGAGCCAGGTCCCACGATTCTTTAGTTTTTCTAATGCTCTGGGTGTATCTCAGGAGAGGAGCAGGCTGATGATTGTATTGTTTTAAAATGTCAGAAGGACCTCTGGGCACAAAGAGCTGTGTTCTTTAGAGCCACCCAACTCCTGGCAAAAGCAAGAGAGGTGCAACCATAGGGAAAATGTCAAAAGGATTGAATGATTGCGAGCGTCATTATCACTGGGAAACGGGATCCCTCATTTGACGGGGTAAAAAAGAATGCTAAAAAAACATGGTGCCCATCCATTTCTCCTGTTCACTATTGAAACCCAGCTGCTGAGCTGGGAGTTTTATCTGCATTTGTGACACATCCTGCATTAAAGAATAAATAAATAAATAAATAAATCAGAGAACATACAGTAGATGCATTTTACTGCCAGAGTGGAACTTCACAATCCTACCAGGGGACCTTTTTGTAATGTTTGTAATGTGCTGCTATCGTGCTTTAGCAAAGAAAAATGTCACTGCTGGGTTTTATTTTTAACAGACTTTTTTAACATCAATTAATGCAAGCAAATGTAGTGAAGCAGATCTTACTTTTTATTTATATTTGGGCGAAAGCAGTGAGGGGGCTTGGGAGAATGCCATGTATGGGGGGGGGGGGTGTTAAACTCCAAACAATTCCACAGCAGAGAGGGATTTTTTTTAACATTGAAAAAGCAGGTGGGCACCCAGCTTCCATTGGCAGTCCCTGGGGTTCAGGAGTCAGGCTGCCCTTGAATATTTCATTCATGTTGTAGCTTAAAAAAACACATTACAAAACACACAGAGTAAGTTAGCCATCATGAAAGACCATATCCTCCACTGCTGTAAATAGGGGGTCACACTGCTGAACTCGGTTCACCCCCATGTGCATTCTTGTTATTAAAAGAGTTAAAATTATCAGGCAGCTCTAAGAAGTGACATTTGTTATTTATGGCATGAGTGCTGTAAGAGTTGCATCTTATTATATTTCCCTCTTGTTTGAAACCATTAGGTTTGCAGTGTTTTCTAGCTTTCTCCTGTTTTTCTAACACAAATGCAAACACACATGCAGGATTGTAGGCAAACTCTTACCTTGCAACATTGATTTGTTTTGTACTGCTGGGAAGAGACATCACTGCAAATCTTGGCAATGCAACGTGCATCTCTTTCTTGTGGGCCTTTCATGGAATTAAAGATGAAAGCTAACTGTTATTTTGCAGATATTTGACTTACCCTGATGTGACAGAGTTTTGATGTGGGCACAGAGGAACATGTGATCCAATGATAACATACTGTCCATGCTGTAATATCTACATAGTGAGCTAAGGACAAAGCAATGACTTTAATTTGGAATTTTCCTGCTATTGCCGCTTTTTACTGAGACCTTTGGTGTGGTTAATTTTCTCAGTAATACTGATGTTCTGGCATGCTGGCCAAGTTTCTGTTTGCTATTGCTCACTTCCAGGGTTTTTTTCCTTCACAGCCACCTTGTTTTTATCTGTTTTGGGAAAGGAAGAATATGTCAGTTGCAAAAATAAAATTTTGGAAAGAGAAAGGCGTTGGTAGATTGGCTACCCACTATGGCTCTTCCTTCTCTTGCCTCACCTCAGTTTGTTTGCTGCTCTGCTGGTATTCTTCGCCAACTATTATTTTCAGTTCTGATCTTTGGCTTCTGGTACCTGGCTGAACTACAGAGGCATTCCACCTTTTCTGCCATATAATTTTCAAACACTTAACACAGCATTTTTTCTTCTTCTCCTTTGCCCTATCATATATTCACTACCCCAGCAGTGAAACAGAACTGAACATCAACAAAATGTCTCTTTTATTTATTAAAGTATCACTGGATCAAAATCTGCATCATTCATTCTTGACAAAATGCATTGCTAAATCTACCAGTGGGCTCTTGAGGGTCTGTATAACACACAGTATAGCAGGTGAGTTTGCCCTCTTGCTCTCCTCACCATCCTTTCTTTCTTTTCTTTTTTTTTTTACTTCTAAAATGCCCCAGTTTTTCCAAATATGACTAGGGGGGTAATACTCCTCCTTGACCTTACTTTTTGTTGTTCAGATCCTGCCTAGTGTTAAATCCCTTCGCTCACCTCCAGGTTTAATAAATTAAAAGTTGCTACTTGAGTGAGGTGAAGGAGGCAACTGAAGGGGCTGGGGGATATATTCTAGCTACTTTACATCTTTACACCTTGGATACTTGTTTTCCCCGCTCTTTTTGGAGGAAGACTGAGAAGTAAGCATAACATGACTGGCACTGTCAGTAAGTACGTAAATGTGCAGCCTGCAAGGTTTCTGATGGAGACACTTAGTTTTAAACAGTGTCAGGGATTCAGGATGATGGCCCTCAGGCTTTCAAAGAGAAGAGATGAGGCAAGTTACACGTACACTGCAAAATTCTGTTGATAAATACCTGTATTTTTTAATAACGTAAGAAGGTTGATGTTGATGAAAACAAAATCATGTGGAGCTGGTCTTTGTTATATAATCAGGGTATACAATATTTAAGCTTTTATGTAAAGGTGGCTTGAATGAATCTGTTCAGATCTTAGACAAATTGTCATGAAGTCAGGAAATTAAAAATGTAAGATGCCCACAGCATCTTTATGATTCCACATGATAGCTGTAGAAATATTTTAGATTTTTTTTGCAGGTAATAATGTCTGGAATTGCTCTGTTAAAGGGATAGCTGTCTTCACTGGCAGTCTTCTTTTCCCTGAATAAATGTGAATAAACCCAGGGTCCATAAGTACTTTGTGGGTCTCCCTCCATTCTTCTGCTTACTCTTAAACTGTGGCAACAGTATTTGTAGATAAATAAAATATCTTCAAGAATGTTCATATCATCTTCCTTTTCCCCTTTCTCTCCTCTAACATAATAATGTGGGGCAAAGGTCTACTTAACATAACACGGTTACGATAACTAGTACATTTGTATTTCTGCTATGATGAGAGGTCTGCTGTAGTGAGACTCATCCACTGTTGCTGCTTCTTCTCAGCAGTGTTAATTATTCTTCAGGCTCGTGTAGCGTGCGTAAGGAAACACAAAATAAGTGATCGGGGAGTAGGATATTTTGGGGTTTATTTGTTGTGGCAGTGTCACTTCCATTCTGACACCAACTTGCAGCACAACACTCCTGATCTGTAATGAGGTTGTGTCCCATGATATATATTAAAAGCACTAAATAGTCCCTTGCTTATTGAAAAACCTCATTTATCTGAATTAATTTTGTGTCCCCCATTTCATTTGGGTAAATCAGGTTTCACAGTGTTGCACAATTTGATCACAAGTCTCACAATATTTAGTGCTTTTTTTTCAGCCTGAGCACCTCAAATGAGTATTGCATCAAAATCCCAGCCTTCATTAGAAAAAAAAAACCCAAACTAGTATTAGCTTTTGTGATTACAGAGAAATCCTAGGAGGGGAAAATCCCCAAACACAAATGCACAGTCCAGAATTCCAGACATGCACTTGGTTAAATTTCCTGATTTTTAACCTATTCTCATGATTTTTCAGCCCTTGACATTAATGATTTTGGGTTCACTGGACTGTGGATAGTTTGTGCAAATATCCACAGCATTGTAAGGCTAGACTGGGTCAGCGCTGGCTCGCGTAGAAGGATCTTTGCAGTTTCTTAGGCAGGGGAAGCACCGATCTCCTGTGAATCCTAATGGCTCATAGGCATAATTGAGTGGAGATTATGCCTCAACTCCAGTGTTGCGCTGTCTCCAAAGGGGATTTTTTCGAGATATGGGACTGCCATGCCGTGGGTTGTTGGCCTGCCCTGTCCTGCGCGCACCTCCTGACCCAGCTGAAAGATGGCTGGACCCAGTTCAGCTGCTGCAGCTTCGTGGAGCGCCGCCACTGCCTGGTGTGGCCTCCGCGAAGGGCCTCGCGCCAGCTGTGGACCCTTTCCCGTGGCAGGGCGAGCAGAAATGCTGCACGCCGCCACACAGCGGGCTCAGGCTTGGGAGCCGCTCGGGGGCAGCCCGAGCAGGCAGTGCCGGCCCGGCGGCTGGCGCAGGGAGGCCGGAGCACCAGCTGAGTGCAAAAGAGGGGGGGAATTTGACACTTGCCCAAACACCCGAGGGAAAGAAGGGGGATGGTCAGGCTCAGCTCAGGAGAAGGCCGAGCAAAACCCCATGTCTCTGACCCCCTCCTCCCCACTCTTGCTAAGTGTGGTTTGAATCCTCCCCCCCTTCTTCTGTGCTGCTGCTTTTTTTTCCTACCTCTTCTTATTCAAATGACCTAGCACACACACAGTCATATGCACGCAGTGAAAACTCAGTGGGCCTTTTTGAGAATATTTCAGCCAACAAATGCAGTCTTGTAAGTTATTTATTAGAGTATGTCTCAGTAAAAGGATAATGCCATATAGTGGTCAGCCAACTCTCTCTTGCTGTTACAGTCATGTTTTTCATATCACGTTTCAGATTTCCTTGGAGTCTTACAAGTGTTTTTTGGTTTTTCAGTGATGTTAATCACCTGTAGTCATTTAATGCCATTTAATGCTACATTTTTTCAGTTCTATAAGTTTTATCTAGAGAGGATATACACTGAGCTGAAAGCCTATACATTTATTTTTTTCGTAACAGTGTTGTATGTTTTTTCCTTTGGTAATATAGTTTGATGCCTTATAGTTGTAACCTGCTGTTCTTTTTAATTGCTTATTGTCATTAATTATATAGTGGTAACATTGTTGGCTGCTTAAGCCATTTGGCTGTAAAAATGCATTTATCATTATTGCCATTGGAGCTGCACTAAATTACCCAAGATCTGTCTGGAGATAAATGCTTCTCCACATTTCTTCGGTGAAATTTGAATGAGAGTTAAATCAAGACTTTTCTTTTGCCTGCTCAGCTCCAACTCGGTTTCATGCCCTTGTCCTTCTGTTTATTCCCTCTTTTCCTCCGTCGACTTTCCTTTTCAGTCTTCCCCATCTTTTTTCTTTGTTATCATTGCTACCGTGGTCTGTTCTCCTTCCCCAGCCAACCCCTCCGTAATAAGTCTTTCCTTCCTTGCATATTCCCATCTCTGCCTGTCAATGACACATCTCCTCCTTTCAGCCAACTCTTCTCTGTTTCTTCTCTGTTTCTTCTCTGTTGTTTTTTTTCTCTCTGCTTCCCTTATTATTTCGTGTTCATCTCTGTTTAATTCTGCTACCTGGAAGTTCACTGGAGAGGGGAGATATTTTAGACACTACTTCTCAATAGCTAGAATAGTGGAAAATGGTGTCTCAGCATTAGCAAGGAATTGGGTCTGATGAGGACTTGGAATGTACGTATAAAAGTAGCATTCAGAGTTAAAAAAAAAACAACTTCTTACTGAATATAACAAATAGAGGAAAAATAACTAATTGGCCCTGATTATTCTCTAATACACAAAGTGAAGAACTTTCAGTACACAAATCCCAACAGCTGTTTGTTCAGCTCAGTGTGAAGTCTTAGTACCAGCAGAGAAAGTGGAAGGAGAGTGGAGCAGGTTTAGAATGAAGTCTGGTCCTTTTCTGATATGTGAGCCCAAAGCTGCTTGCTTCCTTTATAAAGCAGGATCAAACAGAGAGATAGGGAAAGGTTAGTGCAAATTAAAACTGAGCTTTCTCATGCTTTCCTAAATAAACCAACAAACTAAGTCAGACTTGAGCAACATAAATGATACTTCATATTAAATGGAGCTCTATCAATCATTTTAATAATTTCTGTATAAGGAGATCTCCCCAAACTGACAGAGTAGTTTTCTCGGGTGAAAAGAATCTAATTAAATGCCCAGTTATCAACACAGATCTGAGGGTCTTAACAGCCTGCACCATTTCTTCCTCCCTGATTTTTCTGAGGGCTGAAGAGGGGGGAAAGGGATGAGAGGGAGGTTAAGAGAAAAGAAAGCAGGGAGTTGGTACACTCCTAAAGGAGTTTAAGAGCTGGATCAATTTCCTAGTGATTCCTGCTCATTTCAAAGCATCCTTTACCTATGTAAGAAGATGCCAAATAAGCTGTGACTCCTATCACGGCATTCAGATTTGAAAAAAAAATTATCAGTAGTATCCAATATATTAGAAAACATGAGGAAGCACTGTTATTTCTTCATGCTAGCAAGTCAAAATATCCAGTCATACAAAAAAGCCCTGTTCTACTCTACACTGCTTGCTCTACTCTGCTCTATTCTACTGTATCTTTCTTTTTTCCATTTTCCTTTTTTTTTTCCTCTTTTTAAGAGAAAGCAGACAATTCTTTGTAGCTTAGATAAACAGCGTTTCAGCATTTAGAGACTTTATCTTCCAGACATCTGGTGGCTTCATGCCAAAAATAAGACAAAAGCAGCCCTGACCCTTTCTGCATACTCAGAACAAAAGAAATACCTGATGAGAGTTGTGTACAAAACATTATTTCTACTGCTGGTCCACTGTGGTATAGAATTAATATTGACTATTTGACTGTCTCCATGCAAATAGACATTTTCCTGTAGCCCTAACTTTAGAACAGGTTGCATTTAGTTTATGTTTCATGAGGTAGCCTTTTAGTTTTCTCAATTTGTGTTTTCTTTGTGCAACACTTAAAGGTAGGTATACCTGTATTTTTACCAGTTCCAGAAGTCCCAGAGAGGTGGGCATCACTAGTAGGTATCAAGCAACAGAGAATGCTACCTCTCCAATCAGAAAGCATGAACAACAAGAAAAAGAAATCATACCTTATACAGTGAGAAAAAATACTTAAATTGAATGGACAGTGCTAAAAAAGCAAAAGCTTTTTACTTATATTTCACTGTTCTTAATTCTTTGCAATACAAATGTGATGTTTTTATTAGTTTTTTTCCCTTACGGTTTGATTAAATTGTTAATAACTGCTTTGCTCAGGCAATGTGAGCCATTCAGATTGTAATTTTGCTTTGCTAGAGAAAGTTTGGTCCAAGAAACTTTCTTCTCAGACAGAAACAGGCTCTCGGCTCAGGGAAGAGAACAAAGAAGAACTCAATTATAATCTTAATTCTGACACTGTATTTGTAATGATGGGCAGATTAAGCAGGGCCTGATTCTTCATCCAGTTAAATTTAATAAGTGAGTTTTCATTTTCCATATGGGGTAGAAAAACAGCCACTTAGCAGTTCTGGGGTTTGTTTTCTTTATCCGTAATATGGAGCTAATAATCCATACCTCAGTGTGCAGTGTAGGGACTGAGGGCTTGACTTTGCATGCTTGGGTAGAATTTAGTCCCGTGGAAAGTCTAGACAAGAGGCTAGTGAGACAAGAGGCCTGCTCCCCTGGGTTAGTTATGCCGGCACTTGAAGGATCAGTCCCCAAGTTTTTAATCAGTGCTCATTAAGTGCTTTTTGAAAAGGTAAATGTTGAGCTGGATCATCCTGCTACAAATAACTCATATCACTGAGCTGATTCCTACTGGTTTACATTTCTTTTTATATCCCATGGTAAAATTGTTCCCAAAATCAGCTCTATCACATGGGATTTTGTTGCAATGATACAGTGTAACCTTGTAGTGTGTATAGCTACCTGATACAACACAGACTCTTTTTTGAGCAAATTTTAATATCTTTTCCTGGTGCAGTTACAGACAAGGAGTAGCAAATTATGCATGTCCCATCAATTGGTGAATAGCCCTGTTACTGAATTCTTGAACTCTCTCCTGGTAGCCAGTTGCCCAGAAAATGCTGTTCTTTGATGGAGAAGGCATTTGCTGCATTTAAATCATTCTTACTTGAGCTGAAAACATGACAGTTATTAAGAAATAGGTCCTGCCAGTTGCAGAAGGAGCCCTGTCATTTTAATCCGGCCTCACCATAGCTAGACATTTCATGGGTTTAATAGAACATACAAGGCGCATGTGGTAAGAAGAGTTCACTTACAAGCAGCCAAAGTGAGTGCAACCAAGCAAAAAAGTGAACAGTTGGTGAAGTGAAATGCATCCCTTGCTTCAGACAGAAATACGGTGGAATGAAAGATGCAGTAGACTGGCTTTCCCTTAAGCAGATCTAATTTCAAAATCTGGCCCTGGAGAGATGAACTTTTGTTTTAATTGAGGAGGTGGATCCCAGCTCTTTGTCACTCCATCAATCAGCACCCTTTGCCATAGCTTTAGCAAAGTGTTAGAGAGGGCTGCAGCGTTTATTCCTTATGTGCAGAATAAGGCTTCCTACCTGCTATTTCTGGGAGCCTGGGTGGCCTGGCCCCAGCAGTGCCATGCGCATCCTCTTCACACTAATGCTGGCACAGTTTCAGTAGCCAGGAGACAGAGTCCTAGCCTGGTCTCAGCTTTCCCTTTGGGAGGCTAAAATTATCAGTGACTCAAGGGTTTAGGATTGTTCCTCACATCTCATCCACTTAATTCTTCAGGCATAGGCATATCCTTGCCCAAAAATCATTTTTAACTGAAAAAAAGCAAAGGGAGAGACATTGCACAGGTTGCAACCTGATGTATCGAGTTTCTCAGTTGCGCAGTCTGTAGCTAAAGTCATTGTTCCAGTTAAAAGTGGAGTTGCGAGTGAACACAGACCCTTATACAGGCCTGCGTGCACTAGTAATAATGCTCTATGATAATAATGAAGAGAGGGGGAGGAGGCTATTTCTTTCCCCCCACCCCACCAATGCAAAGGCAAGCACAGTGTAATCTGCCCTGAATACTGCAGGAGAAACAGAGCTGTCCTTCTGCCTTTCCATCCAATCCACAGTCCTGTCCCAACATGATGGAACTGCTTCTTCAGACTTAAATTTTTTTTTCCAATAACAGATTCTTCTCACAACTGAAAATTCCAGCTGTATCGTTTTTCCTTCTGCAAATTCCAGCTGTATTCTTTGCCTTTAGTATGTCTATGTCTTTATCACTGTATTCCTGTTCTTTTCATGTCAACTTCCAAAATTAACACCATGGGGATAGTGTTTTTCATGGAGGGGGCTGTGATAATCTTTAAGAAATGGAAAATGACAGAAGCGCTATTACAATCAGAGAGAAATTATGAACATGGTGCTAGAGACTTCAGGTGCTGTTTCATTTCAGCATCCAGTCTTTGAAGAGGTGTTGTGTGCTCCTTAGCAGGTGAGGAGACTTGTCACTCACTTACTCACCATACTGGGCCCTAAGAATGAATTTCAAGACGGAATGAGATTGTTTCTAGTGACATGAGGACCCTGGTGGGTGTTTGTGTAGATCTCAGTAGACTTAAAAAGGTACAGATGCAGCACTGTGAGCTAAGAAGCATGGATGGCTGTATACCCTGCAAATTCCAGTGTTGTACAGTGCATTGTGTCCTTCCCAGGTTTTCAGTGTGAGATGTTGTAGCCGAGGGGTTAGCTGTCATCCCTGGCACTGCTTCGTTATTGCTCAGATCTCTGGCTTATACATGTGTGCTGCAAAAATTAACTCAGGGAAGAGTAGAAGCAAAGTGAAGAAGGAGAAATTGGTTTAGGGGCATGGTTTGCTTGTAAATAAATATATATATATATATACATATGGAATGTGGGAGCTGTGCACACTTTGGACCTGGAAAAATACAGGGACTGCAGGGCATTTGATTCCTGTGTTATATGTGGAGGGCAGAGTTTACTCTACTCTTAGCAGATGCTTTTAAGCATGGACCCAGCCTCATGATGATTTACCAAGAGGACATCATCATCTTTGGACCTTTGCCTATAGATTTATTCAGAGTAAAAGGCAGAAGGACCCTTCTGGACAATCTCGAGGGTGAATAAGAGAAAGAGTTACTTATAAACTGTTACAAATTGGTACTCAGTAGTGGCTGTAGTGTTGATCAGACAATATAAGAGGGCCCCCAGTGGTTACTGACTTAACAGCTGCATGTAAGTCAGCCAGTGAACATTTGCTTGTAGCTGCTCTAGATTTGTTTTTATTGAAGAGCAAGAAGCATAAACTTGGGACAAACAGTCTAGAGGTGGCTTAAAGGGTTTCATTTGTTTAAAGTGTATATTGAAATGTCAGGGTCTTCCGTAGAGTGAACAATCTGCATTGGAGTTGGTAATGTAAATTGGGCCCAGACATCCAAAGCCATACTTCAAGTGTGTGTGTGGGGGGGGGGTCTCATCTGCTGTACGATATCTCATTAGCACAACCTGGACAGTCAGTGCTAAGACAGAGGATCCCCAAATATGAGTGTGTACTTGGCATGAAGACTGATTTTGTTTGCTTTTATAGCTGGTTATCAAGTTAGCTGCTGAGGTAATGGGGCTGCACCCCAATTACAATCTACCTGCCCCCATTGAAACATTTAATATGTGTGTAAATATTAAACATTTATACGAATATTACATACATTTATTTAGAATTGATTCATGTTTACATATCCCTACCTTCCGAGTAAAGATTACAAACAGAAAGTAATTTACTTATGCAGAAGTTCTGCCTGCATCAAAGTAATTTATCTACCAGCAGTGGGTAAACCATCCTCATCCATGTCGCTAGGTCTTAACCACATCCAAACTCATATCCTAACCATGTAAGGGCAACAGTAAGCAGCAGTTCTGTGCTGTACAGTAGGTACTTTGTTCTTGCCCTCCTAATGGAGTTGTTGGATCCATAATGTGAAGGACGTGCTGGCTTGTTTTACAATGTACCACATAAGGGAATGCAGTGCATAGTTTTCTGTTAGATCTGGAAAAGTGCAGGCTTTATATTAAAGGTTCATTTCTTTTTCATCATTCAGCTAACTCATTTGCACTGTAATGCAGTTTCCTATTCCTCCTCCTGATAGTTGCTGCTTTTATACCTATTTTGCAAGCCATATTTTTAGTCTAATCCATACAGCAGTTGTCTAGAATTCCATAGCATTGCTTATTTCTTACCTATAACTCTTAATAAAAAATAGGGCTGTGCCAACCTATTATATTCTTAATAGAATATTCTAATGGTTATTAAATCAATTGACTCTGAATCTCACTTTAATAAATGAGTCAGACAGTATTTTCCAATTACTGTCAGCCGCCACCTTTCCAAAGAGCAGATTATTTTGATTGAATTTTTTAAAGCTGTTCAGCACTTTTTTTTTCTTTTCTTTCTTTTTCTCTGAGTAACAGAAAGAGCAGTAGCTCTCTATTGCAGGGAAGAAAAGCCTCCTGGACAGTATCTGACACTCCATTCCATTTCAGATTTATCCCAAATGGAAACTGAAAATGTGACATTTCACTGGTCCTTTATTTATTAATGATATCATACTTTGCACTTTCATAGCACCTTATCAAATTGTTTGCTAAACCTTAAGAGCTAGACTGGGGCCAGTGTGTAAACAGAGCCTTTTGCATCCTCTTTCCACATCTGGCAACTATGCAAGAGCGCCACATCCCAGCTCTTTCATGCCAGTGGGAGATAAAACGCTGGCCATGCTTTTAGATTCTCTATAGAGAGACAGGCCGAGACAAAGCTGTACCCCTCATCCTTTTGCTGTGCTGTGTGGCCCAAGTGAGCAGGCAGTTGTGTACCTGGACATGTATCTTACATGCTTTCAAAGGCAGACAGCAGCTAGTCTTGGACTCTTCTCCAGCACCTCTGTCCCAGTTGTATTAAAAGTCTTAAGGGATACTAATTAGGTCGGCCTATTAAAGTAGAAGTTAAAAATTAACACCTCAACTTTAGAGATGGGTTATCTGAGAAATGGAGGCCATGCTGTCATGCCCAAGGTGATACAGTCAGTCAGTGGCGGAGTTTGGAACGAACCCCAGGATTCCTGGCTCTTGAGCCAGTACTGTAACCTTATCTGTCTCCTTTATGCTTAAATTATGCTGGTATCACATTCCTGAATTCAAGGCCTGGAATCTTGCCCTTTGTTCTGAGGATGTAGCGCAGAGCAGGTGATGTGCAAAAAAGGGTGAAAACGAGTGCTTGGGGGGGGGKGGGGAAGGCGCTATAACTCCCTGAACTGCAGAACTTAGGGAAAAAATTTCTATGGGTTATACAAATGTAGTCATATTTTAAATGCAGTCTTTAGAACTAGGAGACTAGGAACATTTTATTTTTAAGAAAAGGCTTAGATTTTGCACAAATTGATGTCTCTTGCCTGGGGAAGTTTCCTACCTACCCCAGGCGAGTGGGTAAGGGGATTTTTCAAACCCTTCTTTATAAGCCTTTAGGAAAATCGGATTTGCAACATACAGTAATCAAAGTGGTTTTGATGTTTGTGACCAGGAGATCACCTCAGATCTGAGTGATATTGGAAACACAACAGGGTCACATTTAATGGGGTTCAGTTCTTCCTGAACAACTACAAATACTGTGTAGCTAAAATTAGGTTTGCTTCAACATCAGGATTACATGCCTTTCTTCCTACTTTTTCTTCATTAGCTAAGGTAATGGAAAGGAAAAAAAAAGCCTTTTCTGTTTGAATTCTTCTCTAGCTCCACATAAAAATATTTCTTTTTAGGAAGCCTTTCTCCTTCCGAATATCTTAAGAAATCCCCTTCAATGTCCCCGTGCTCTGGAATGATTAGCATGGTTCATTTACAGTTTGCCAATGGTAACTCTGTGATTTGAGACTTGGCATCAATTATTGTCACCTTGACAGTTGAAAGATCCTGAGATGGAGCTCCCTTTGTCCTAATTGCTTTGAATGTGTGTATCAGATGAACAGTCTGATGAAGAAACTTCACCCCACAGGCTTTCCAGTCCGTAATTGTCCTTTGTAGGGATTTGCACTTTCTTCTGCACTACTTTGTAATGACCATGCCAAGGATCTGGATATAGAAGAAATGATCTGATCCGGTGTGCCATTCCTCATATGTGATTTACAAATTTGGGAAAGAACAGGCATTTGTGTACTGCTTGTTGAGTCTCTCTTCTGTTTGCAGTACACTCCATTCTTCAGCTTTGCACATGGACGTAGGTTGCTTGTTTGGAGAGCATGGTGTACAGGCTGCTTTACAGAATATGACCATCTCTCTTATATGTACACACTGTCACATTCAGATTCTTTTTCCTCTTGTTTCCCTTCCCGGTGCTGCAGCAAGCCATGCTTGCTTGCCTGCTGTCCATAGTAGCACAAGCAGAGCGCACTGGAAGGGTTTGTCAGTGATGGTGGAAAATGCAAAATCCTGAGCAATTCTTGAGAATCCACTAAAACTGTCCCTGCTAAGGAAATAGGCAGCAAGTATTTGGTAAATGTTTGCTAATTTATCTCTAGAGAGTTACAAAAGGTGTCACCTAGCTGAGGCGCCCCCCTACGTATCTGCCCCAGGAGTCTTTTGCACAGAATGAGTTTAACAAACGATGCTCAGCTCCCGGTGTGGCTGGTTGGGTGAAACATATATCAGCAAGCTGTGGTCATCCACCTCCATCTCCTAGTCTCTCTAGAGAGGTTGTGGTGGCAAAACAGCTGAGATGATTGACCTGAGCCCCTTTCTAAGTTTGTGCTGAAGGTTGTCTTCAGTGGATCCAGCTATAAATTAGTACCTGGTCACACGAGCTGGGAGTCAAAAGCAGCAAAGTTCTTCTGTGTGTTGCTGGTAACAACAACCAGCACCTCAGTGGCAACAGTCTGTGGGGCACAGGATCGCCCAGACCACTGACCTTTTCTCAGCTGACTCCCAAAGCAGACATGCCATTTCACACCCTTGTGATCACTCTTCAGCGTGTGGAGTCAGACAGGATAACTGAACGTTGCTTTAATAAAGGATTGTGTAGAGGACAAAGGGAATTCTGCAGTTTGCTGTACGAACACACAAACGAAGCTCCTGTGGGTTTGTCTATACCCATGACACCATTCTGTTGCATTAGGTTTGACAGGAAGACAGAAAAGTAAGAGAAACATGCATGCGGCCTTTTTACAGGGCCAAAACAGGGTCTAAAATTTCTCTCAAAGTCGCCAACAGAAAAACACAATTTTACCGTAATAGGAAATGAAAATGCCATGTATGTGAACATTATGAGAACTGGCTGTTTAATGGAGAGAGAACTCCTGAGTTAAGGAGTATTGTCAAGGCATAAAATTTTGCAATCAGGTGTGCTTCTGCCTGTTTATTCCATGGAAAAACCTCCCTGATCTTGTGTAATTCTTATGATTTTGTTGGTTTTCTTCTACACCTTATCTTCTCATTATAAAGAATGTTTAAACCTATTAGAAAACTGTATGACTGTAATTTTCAGTACCACATACAGACTGGACACCACTGCGTGGCTTAGTTTGTGCTCTCTAAAAGCCTACAAACTCCCACCCTTTGCTAAAGATGCCGTAACTTACATGAAGGCTAAATTTAGCTTTCAGACTAATGAGAAGTGAAAGCTCAGGGCTACCATTAAAATTTTTTCAATTCTGATAAGCTAATAAGGATTGTTTTGAGAGGACATGTGACCCCATTCAGTTATACAAGCATCTTGTCATGTTTTCTTTAAATTGGTTGGGAGAATTTTAGTGTAGAACGCAAAATGTTGTATCTGCTACGTGTGTGCTTCCTCTCACGATCTACAGCAATTGCCAACTCTGAACGTTAGTTATTATGGTTACTAATCACTGCAGGCAGTGCTCTGTTAAGCAGAAGGTAGACAGCTTGATATTTAGGTATTTCGGGTGGGCAGGGTGCTCTCCTAAATCACTCCCTTTCACCTGAGAAATGTTACAGYGAGGTACCAGCCGCCAAGCATTTTGTTCCTGTTTGATTTTTAATAATCAAATACAGTATTTACCTGTGAGATCAATGCTACTTGTGTAGCACACCAGTGACATACAGAAGGACCTTTCCTAAGCTGTGCTGTGGGAATTGAGGCCTCTGCAGCAGGGCTGGAAGCCACATCTTACCTAGCAACTGTTTCTAAGTAGGACAGCCGTTGACTGCCCTTATGGTGGAGTGGCTGAATCCTGCAGCACCCTCCGGAAGGGCCCCGAGTGCGAGGCAGGGGCCCGACAAGGACAATGGCAGGAAACAGGGAGCCGGCAACAGGGAATGGGAAGGGTTTTAAAGGCACATGACATTGACAGGAACACTGTGTCCGGAAATACGCAGGGCCTGTTTTGAGCTCTTAGGAGGAAAACTGCAAATAAAGGAAAAATCTAGGATTGTCAGAAAGGCGGTTGGGAAATCCTGTGGCTTGCAGAAGGTTTTGTGCTTACCTGTGAGATGGGAAACTTGGGCGAGGGAGTTAGGTGAGGGTATAAAATATGCTCGCCTGCCCCGCTGATTATGAGAAATGCCACCGTCACTTAGAGTGGCAAAAAATGTGTGAGCTCACAGTTTTTACCTTTGATAATTGGGATGATGTGTGATCAACATTAAATTCCTCATGCACTGCTTTGAAAATGTACTCATTTGTGATGGCGTGTTTCTGCCAAGAGATGATGATCCTCGTCCCACTCATCATTTCCTACTGAAGTCTAATACTCTGCATTCCTCTTCAGTGGTAATTGTATGTAGAAAATCTATGCTTTTAATGCCCAGTTAAGCTTTGTATGTTCTGAAACCTCACAGATAAAAGAACATTTTAGCAGCCATAGATGCTGAGGGATATCCAGTTTTCTGAGCCTAGAAAAACAAAACATCTGATCAGTTCATAGGTCATGTTGGACTTGCTCTTTGGTAACAACCATGGCGAATTTCACTTTTCTTTTTRTTTCTCCCCCAGATGAAGGACTGAACCATGAATGCAAACTCTGCAATCAGACTTTCGACTCTCCTGCCAAACTTCAGTGCCATCTGATAGAGCACAGCTTTGAAGGCATGGGGGGCACCTTCAAATGTCCAGTGTGCTTTACAGGTAGGAGGTGGTCGCTGCATTTCCCAGTCATGCCCTTACTCTGCATGTGCAGAGCTCCCACTTATAATTGTGTCGTGTGTTGGCTTTTGGTCAGTTTTAGGAGTGAGCATTAGATTTGTGCTCATTAGTAATATTGATTAGAAATCACTTGGAAAGCTGATCTTCTTGGAAGGTCAGGCATCCATCTGCAAGAACTGCTTTTCAAGCTCGTCTATCGGAAGTTTGAGTATTTTATAATTGTGGAAGCGATAGTCTGTTACCTTCCAGTGTATCACATTCATCACCTTCATGTTCCAAGCTTGCCAAGGTTAAAACTGCCCACAAATTTGTGCTTTGAAGTTATGGATATTTTATCTAAAACAATATAACTTAGAACAGAACTTGGCCTCAAGGGCAAGGGCTGCTAGATGCAGCCTGTGCTGCAACATTCTCCTCTGAACGACTAAGAAAGCCCACTCGTGTATGTTTGTTGGCTTGTGGTGAGAAGAAACACCCTTGTAATGTGCTTTAGAAAGCAATCATGCTGTCTTGCCACAAGTCAAGTTGTGCTCTCCCCTGACACAAGTCCAAGTGTGGAATAATCCTCCCCAAGTCAGTGGTGTTATTCAGTAGTAAAACCCAAGTGAGAAAATAACTTGACCCAGTAGGGCTAAGCACTGCAATGTTTGGGCCATAATGAGGAACAGAAGAATGCTGTTGTTGGAAATGAAAACACATTAAAAAGATGCCTACAGAGTTGTTGTGTGTTTTTTTAAGGACTTCTTAATAGAACGTTTCATAAAATGATAACCTAAAACACAAGTGTTAATATGTAGCTTACATGCACAATTTTGCTTTACAAGATCAAAATCAAAGATAATCACAAACATGACAAAACACACTTTGGGTATTCTCGCATCAATAGCATGCTAATTCTGGAAGCCATTCAAGGTTTCTGTTCTCCATTAATGGGAGTGAAGGATTTTCATTGATAGGCAAATAGACCCTTTAATACTTTCTTTCTACTCCTCTTTGTTTGGCAGCTCCCCCCCAATAAAACCTAAGTGCACTCTACAAAAGAATATTAAAATTAAATTTTTTCTCTCTCAGATACAGTGGTTGGTGATGATTATTACCTCAGTGTTCAGGTTTCACACACTTCTGTGAATTATAAAATTAAAAAAATACATAGTTCATCTTAACTGCACAGCTTCTTGTAGTAATGTCTGAGCCTGGATAGTACTGCTGTAGACAGTTTGCCTGTTAGGCCTCAGTGTTCAGTTTCAGTTCAGGCAGTTCAGGCAGTTCTTTGTCTTTTATTTTTATTACTGATTCTACTGTTTTTTTCTCTTGTCTTTATGTACACATATGTTATAAAGGGATTTTCTCTTAGTCTAATATCAGGGGTCTTAGAGTTCCAAGTCTGGGTCATTTGTAAATGCAAAATATAAACGTGTGCATCTGTAAAGTACCCACTGACGATTCTCCATGTGAGTGAGATCCCTGATAAAAATAATCTTTTAATGTTTGAAGCAGTAGCCTYGTAAAATGTGTTAAGGAGTATGGAGATAAGTCGATTCCAATCTGTGTGAAACATTTTTTCCTTTTTGCTGATGGGGTAAATAGACACTGAGCATTAATCATAAACAATGGTGTTTTATTAGCAATATGCCATTAAATTATTTTAGTGTGTCTTGCTAGAATATTAACTAGAAGTAAAAATCACCAATATAAGTTTTATATGGAAAATGGAATCTGAGCAGATTTTTTTCAGCCTAATGAGAAATGTGATTAAAATGTATGACTCAGAAGAACAATATTCTGATATTTTTGTTGCCTGGCAATTAGAATAATTTTAATGATTAGGAGTGGAGTCAAAGTCAAATGCCAGCATCTTTAATAAATCCTTTCCCTGCCTATACAGATTAATATTGTAGATGCAAACTTTTTTAGGTCACAGTGCACCAGGCATCCATCAGAAGTCAGTGCTGCCAACCCAAACACTGCCTCTGGCATATACAATTTAATTATTAATAGTATGTCTCCAAGGTAAACTGTTACACAGTCTTAGGGCCTTGTTTTGTAGTCATTAAAATTGAACATGTTTATATTATTGAAACCCTTGCATTCAGTGTGTAGGCAGAGTTGATCTTAAAGTATCCAAAGAGAATTTACCTGCAGTTCTGTTTCACATTTATAGACATTGCCCCAGTGTAGCTGTGGGATAAAATTTTTAGCATTAACACATTTAAATACAGAGCTGTTTGTTAGCTTTAACTTTAGGCAAAGAGAGTAAACAGGGCTTTGGCATCTATGTTTTTCAAACCTGTTGGTTGCTAGGAAATAAGTTTTGTGTGTGTTCCATCAAAGTGCAGTAAGCATAAGGAAATAATTTTGAAGAGAAAATGGCATTTTTAAATCTTTAAATTTAAACTTCATTGGTTGTTCTGTTAGGTCTCCTTTTGTTTCTTTTTTGTTTGTTTTTTTTTAAACCAGACATCTATTTCAATTCATTTAAAATGAAAAAGGATCCCACTTTGTAGTTAAATAGCGCTGGTTGGTACCCATTATAGCAACAGTGTAATGTGAAATCAGTGTGCCAGCTTAATTTTACCTCTTGGAATTGCTGAGTATTAATGGGAAATTGTTTATAAAAAAACTCTTCACTTGTAATATGAAATAATGAAAAGCTCATTGTTTATCTAATATTTCAGTGTTTGTCCAAGCAAACAAGTTACAGCAGCATATTTTCTCAGCCCATGGACAAGAGGACAAGATCTATGACTGCACACAGTGTCCACAGAAGTTCTTCTTCCAAACAGAACTGCAGGTACCACATTTGTTACATGGGGGATATAATAGCATTATGTATTTGATAGCTGAGTTCAAAGCTTTGCTTGCCGTGATCTACTCTGATGCTTGCTCTACTCTGATCATAATAGGGATGGGAGAAGGACAAGAGAAATTGCTGGTAATTCAATCCATGACACTTCAAAAAGCTGTTGGCAGAAAATCACCCAGTACAGACCTGAATTTTGGGAGTCATTTTTGGGTTCTTGCTTAGTAGGTTGGTGTAACTGAATATATTCTTGAGGAGAGAGAAATGGGTATGTCTTACTTTTCTGTTTGAGATCCAAAAAACATTTACCCAGGAGTGAAATGGGAAATAGTTCATTCTTCTGTCTCTGAATGTCAGAAACTAAGCATTGACATATCAGTGTAAGATGGGGGGAAAAAAAGACAGAATGTATCTTGGTTTACCTGATGGCCAAATCCATTTTCCATAAATACCAACTTGGAAGAAAAAATAGGGCCATATGAATGGTATACTGTCTTCTTCTGTGTTCTCCGTTGGATTTGTAATGTTACTGTTCATCACTGAGAAACAAAAGGACACAGTGCAGGAAATAAATGTTGAACAATATCTGAAAACAAGTTTGGGTGGAGGAATTATTTGTTGTATGTTAACTTTCTGCACTGCTTGTGTTGCAATGAGAAGTGATGGTGTATATTCCTGAAATGGAGCTATATTTCGAGACAGCAGAAGAATTGTTTCTAAATTTTTTTAGTTTGTATTTAAATATTGCAATGGGTTGACAGAGGAAATCAGAAGAAATATTTGACTCCAAATTTTCCAGGTCTCTGTTTGCTAACAGATGATCTATAGGGATAGAACAAGGGAAAATATTTGTACAGTAATGCTTTTCCCCCCATCCGATTTGTGATTTTTATTTGGAATGAAGAGTATTTTTCAGAACTCCAGGGTTTTCAGCACAGTTCTTACAGAATRGGCCCCCATCTTTAAGGATTTTGGCTGAGTGTCCGAAATTGATTTTGTTTTGGGCTACAGCTGGATGCACCATGCATCAATTCATTGTGTGAGAGATTGATATCCATATGTACTGCACTTTAATTTTCTCTTTCCTGACAATCTCTTCCTGCAAGAAAACAATAAGAAATAAAGCCTTCATGATAGCCTTCCTTGCCCTCTGTCTAGGTGGACCTCTAGGTCATCTGGAGGACTATACCTGTGATACTCCAAGGTGTCTGAACTGTATCTCTCTGCTATTTTTAACAGATCCAAGCCTGTTTCATTTACTGTCCATATCAGATATCACATGCAAGCTCTGACCCAAAGTGGAAAAGGAGGACAAGGAAAAGAGGACTTTAAGGTTGAGGGAAAGAAACAGTCATACATAGTGATGGACAGGAAGAGTTTTGAAGTCAGGAAATGGACTGGGTTGTGTAGATAGTTATTGGACTGGTGGGAGAAATAAAGGAGAAACTGGGAGGAATGAGGAGAGGTCAGAAACTAATTTTGTTGTATTTATTTCTTCCATAGCATGCTTTTTATGGAACCATTTTCTTTACTTTTTTCAGTTAAAATAGTTGTTGTTGTTGTAGCAAAGTGTTTCCAATAAGGTAAAATTGCATTTTTTTTCCAGGAAAAATAATTTTGTGTAACAAATTTTCACAAATTCTGATGTTCATCTCTGATTAATCAGGATGCAGAAGTAGGGAGAGATGGAGAGATCAGCAGTGCCTGGAAAGAGGAAGGAGAGATTGTTAGGGAAGATAGAACAAAAGGAAAAAGCCTCAGGAGGAGAGAAGATGGAGGTAGGCAAAAGAAAACTGTGAAAGAAGAGAAACAGAAACAAGAGTATAGAAATGAGTTTTAACAGCGGAATCTAGATTAGGTTTTAAAAAAAGCAGAACAAGTAGTTATATGTTGAAGATGATAGAAAATATACAGAGGTCCACATACAGTTGTGGTATGTGTGGTCAGAGTGTAAGATATCTGTCTCCTCTAAAATGTGCTCTCATTTCAAAATACATGGAGTCCCAAACAGCTGCCTTTCAGTTATTATTATGATAAAATCATATGTTTTTCCACTCAAAATTCATTCCTGCCCAAGACTGAGAGCAAGATTTTGCTGTCTCCATCTAAGCCTAGTTCATTAAAACTTCAACACAACGAAGGTGCCTGGTGAAGGGCACAAAAGGATGTCCCTACAGAGAGACAAATTATGCTCTACATTGGCTAGGTGACAATCAGTGTGTTGGTTGCTCTGTGCTGCAGAAGACTCTTAATAGACCACATCTCCATACCCTTAGAGACAGCCTCTCTCTGGCTTATCTACACTGGCAAAAAAGAAGAGGTGTTCATTTTCTTATTCACTTAATTCATTATGTTTATTATTTTAATTAACTTTTGTAGCCCCACCCCAGTTGAGAATGCATCATGTTTAAAAAAAATGCAGTTCCATCATGCCATTTGCATTCACTGGCTTCACTGGCTTTCTGCTCTTACCTCCAGTCATCTACCCAGGCTGGTGAAAGGGCAGCAGAACACTGACTTTGGAGTCTGCTTTTGCTGAAAAAACACTGATCTTGAGCCTGCTCTCATTTAAAACCTATTCTAGGAGGTATCACTTTGTTAAGGCTAACTAACTAACTAACTAAGGCTAACAGTTGAAGCAGTGGAAACTTTGGCAACCAGCCTGCTGGTTACGTTTCTCTGTCCTTGCACATTATCACAGTTTGTGTTGGGGCTTGCAGTGTAACAGTGTATTTATTCCCTCTATCAGGAATGATTCCTTGCTTTTAATTTAAACATGCATCTAAAGTGCATCTCCCATGCACAAGAGATGCTAGTCATATCAGATTAGAAGCCACGGACGATACTCAGGCTGTAGGGCAGAGTAAGAACATGAACAGGATAGAGCAGAACAGAACAGAATAGCATAGAAGCCCTATCCATGCATATAGTACGGCAGATAATTAAAGGAAATGAATTCATGGATACAGAAAATAAATGCATTATAACGATGTTTAACTTGGTGTTTGGCCCAGTACGATTCTTTGCTTTGCATTTTCTGACTGTGATCCTGGGAAGAACGTAAGATTCCCCACATATTGCATTCATCTTACCTTGGGGAAGTTGCTATCCCCTCATTTACCAATGTTCTCACGAAAAAACAACTAGGACTCTCTCTAGAGTTTTCCATGACTTCACTCCAGACCCCTTTTAAGAACTCAAGACACTGTCTCCTTAGCACCAAGTTCTGGTGAGAATAGAGAATAAATCACTAGCCTTGAAAATTGAACCTGAAGTGCATTATTCAGTCCTTGCTCTGAAATAATGAAATTTTACATGAATTTGCTGGTTGTTTTAGCACCTTCTAAAGCTCTGCGCAAACTCTTTTAAATGAGAGGTTTTAAAAGAAAGATATTAAATAATTGAATGTATTATCCTAATGCTTAGACCGTTTGAGGT
The DNA here is from genome assembly GCF_003343035.1 of Apteryx rowi. Lineage (NCBI taxonomy): Eukaryota > Metazoa > Chordata > Aves > Apterygiformes > Apterygidae > Apteryx > Apteryx rowi. Next base: position 1,627,401 of record NW_020447786.1, read on the forward strand.
TGATGCCATATTATACAAGGAAATGTGAAGAAAAACAGCAGATCAAGAGGCACTGTCTGTTCCAAAGAGTTTACACCCAAGTTAGCAAAGGATAGCAAGAAAAACAAGGTGGAGAATGGTGTAGTAACTTAGGCAAGCACATATGGCAGGTTGGTGGCCAGTATGATACTGGAACCCTGATGTCCTGAGCTGCCACGCCAGTCCACTCCAGACCACTGTCTGATCTACCACTCCAGTCTCTCTCTGATTGCAAATCTAATTGATAAAACTTTTGCAGCTCTTGGAGAAGACACTCAAACCTTAATTTTAATCATCTCTGTAGCCCTTGCTCCTCCCAGCTCTGCCACTTCCTTTAAATGGCTTTGTGTTCCATAGTAATTTAGCCAGCTTTAAATTTTTTACTTTAAATTTTTTCTGCCTCCTTAGAAAGGAAGCAAATGGAAACCTTCTGTAACAGTTATTTTTGAGGGTGTTTTGGGTTGTGAGCTCGCATACTTAAATGTTCTACAGTGATCCAAAGCCTATGTGATATTTTACACTTCTGAAACAGAGTTGAAAAATATGTCCCTAAAAACGTTTATTCATTTAAAACTGAACTCTTTTAATAAGACTCACATGCTTAATATAATAAGGACTTTTAAGAAATAAGCTTCTAACAAACTTTAAAATTATAAAAATACCCAATCTAGGCATCAGATAAGAAATCTGCAAGATAGGCATACTTAATAGGCTGCCTATTTGTCTCCCACAGTTGAAAATCTAAGTCCAGCATTCGGAGCATTACCATACAGCTCTCTGTACAAGGTGGATATAACTGAAATAGTCTTCTCCATCCATCATCCACAATACTGAGCTTTTAATTAATAAGCAAGCAGAGAAACCTATCACTAATTTGACTTAATGTTGAATTTTCAATAAATTTTGATAAAATTGTTTGTGCCTGTTAAAACTTCCCTTTCTTGTTCTCATGCTATTTCCAGTGCCTGTGTGTTTTTGTTTTAGTCTTCAGACTTAAGCTTAGATGTTCTCCTGGATGTTTGTGCTTCCCTTGTCCCTGATGAAAAGAAGTATCCATTCCTTCCCTATTTTCAGTTCCACTGTTGCTTCCATAGCTAATACAACCTGTCTTGGTGTTTGGCGGGAGGGATGAGGCACTCTTGTGGGGTGTTACCTGGAGCAATTGGATTCATTTTTGACTTTTAAAATTGTTGCTGGGTCAGAGGGGTACCAATATCCAGTATAAATGCTGGACAGTTGTACAGGGTCAATGTTTTATCAGTGATTATAATTAATTTTGCACATGATAACAGCCAAGATTATGTGGCCTCCCCGGACCATTATGCCCAGTCACAAAAATTTTATCTCTTTTCAGCAAATTAGAGCATTTGCTTAACATTTTGTAGCTATTAGATAATTAGTTGGTTATGGGGTAGTCAAGTATCCCCACTTTACAGACACGGAAACTAGGGCAAGAAGCAATTGACTCTGGGGTTGTTTCCCATCCTGTTTGAAAAGGACCTGTCTTTGGTTATATACGCCCTTGCTGCTTCCCCTCTGGACTCCACCAGTGCAGAATGCCTGGGCATGAAGCCATCAGCCTGTAGGACATTCCAGCTAATACAGAGAGTGGCAGCAGGGTTTCCCAGCAGCAGCAGCCCTGCGCAAATTCAGCCTGCTCTCTCGCTGTCTACAATGCCTGCCCAGACATTCAGCCAGTCGCACTCTAAGACTCAGTCCTTAATATTCTCAGTGGCCTAGGTCCACAACATCTTAAAGATCGCCTAAAAAGTTCTTTGAGTTTGGAAACAACACTGACAGCTCCGCTTTGTGAACATAGCAGGAACTTTTTATCAGCGAGCTGAAGCCTATTTGCACAGGAGCTAGATCTTTCTCGCCAGCTGGCTCGGGAGTGTGGCACAAATTTCCACAGCAGTTAAATATTACCATGAACACCCTTAGGTTATGCTTTTAAGGGTAAGGTGCATCTACAGGTGCTAAAGGTTCCCTTCTCTAACATAACCATGTACCAGCATGTAGATTTCTAAACCATCCCCAAAACCACAGCCCACAACAACAGAGCTCTTCCAAACAAAACACACAGTTCCCTCCCCAGGGGAAGGATGAAAGAAAGAATGAGGCACTCGTAGCAGATGTTATTCATGTCACTTAAAACAGCACAAGGACTTTCTCAGTTCCTGGCGTGTGCAGGTGATAGTGTAACTTAAACGAAGCAGAGCAGGCCACAGGCAGCATAGAAGAGTGTCCTGCAGTTTTATGTAATTCTATGCGTGTCCCTCTTTGGATGTCCAGTTTGAAGCACTTACACATTCTCAGGTTAGCGCTGTTCAAACTAATCTTCCACTTTTTGATACTTTTCTTTAAAGGTTAAATTTTCGAAAGAGCTCAGCGTTGTAAAATGCTCCCAAAGATCTCTAAATTTTAAAACAGCCTTAAAATTCCCTTGGCTTAAGCCAGAACAGAACTAGGCCAGCTCTAGGCTGCTTCAAAAACTAAGAGACTTGACTGAGACCATTACTGGAGACAGTAGCAGAGCTGGAGTTCAAAACTGTATTCTCTCTTTTTGGAGTCACCTGGAGAAAACTGCTAACTAATCTGGGCTGGGGCAGTCTCCTTGTGGCAGAGGCCTTCTGGGAGCCAGCTGGGAAAAAGAGTGTTGTGGGAATAGTATCAGCCATAACAGCAGAGGTACCGCTACCTCCAGATAGGAATTGTTCTGCCAGTGCCCCCAAAAGAGTTGAGCCTGTGTATCATTTAGGTCCCAAAGGCGAACCTTGCAAGACAGCAAGGGAGACCATGAATAATTTATACTCTTTGCACAAAAACAGGGACAAATCTTTCAAACCTGCAGGTGAGGTTACATTTTCAAGGATGTTTTCTTCACAAAGAAAAGGCCTCAAAACTTTTTTTTTAAAGTGAAATTGGAGATTAGGTCTGGCATTTCTAGGTCCCCAAACTCTTAGGGTGAGGGGAGGAACATAGATACTGGCTTTCTAGGCCCCAAGGGCCAGCAGCCAGCAGGGAATAACTTTGTCAGCTTGTCTTAAAAAGAAGCCTACCTGAAATCCAATTAACAATCAAACCTTAAGGCCAACATTTTCAAACTCAATGGCCTATTTCTGAGAGGGTGCTGAGCACCTGCAGCTGCAGTTACGGTCACTGCAAGAAGTGGTGCTGAGTACATCAGGAAATCAGGTCATAAATGCCTGAAGTTAGGAACCTTGATAAAAGCATAGGTGCTGAGCAGCCACAACCCCCTTAAAGGTTTCAGAAAAATGTTTCTTATGCCTGAATACAGGCACCACATTCAGTAATGTTGGCCTTCATCAGCATTAGGCAATCAGGTTCCTTTTGTCAGAGCGGATGCGTAGGAGTCAGGAGAGCTGGATTCTGTTGCTGTTACCAAAAATCGGTGACATTGCCAGGTCTGGTACTAACCTGCTCCACAACCATGCATCCTCATCTAGTGCGTGAGGGTGATGATAATAATATGTGTGCCAGAGTTATCTGGAATGTAATTAGTGCTCATGTTTTGAAGGAACTGGATAAAGAGTGCTGCATGTGTTGCAAGTATTAGTTTGAGTACTTTTTTCCCTCAACCTTTATGGTGCTTTCTGTTTCAAATAAGTCCTTTGATGTGTGTATGTTAGTGTGCACCAGTATGTGCACATGTGTGCACGTATGTATATGTGTGTATCAACTGCATTTTATTTCCCTAAACTAAAGGGAAGACTCAAAAAGGATGTGCCTGGGAATTTCCAAAGCCCAAGCAGATAAAGTATTTTTCCATGTCTTCCAAGACTCAAAAATTCAGACTTCCATCCCTAAGACTTCAGACTTCTTTCCAGAGAGGAAGAATTATTTTCTTTGCGAATTTTCTCAAAAAGGCTATCAAGAGGTATGGTGGAGGCACTCACGCACTAGCTCTTTAAGGATATGCCTTCAAAGTGTTTTTCCTGCAAGTCTTTTGCCTCAAAGTCAAACAAGTTTAAATACCAAAAAAAATACTTTGCATTCCCTTCCAGTGCCCCTTCTCCCCTGGAGGTTCAGGAGTGTTACAGCCATATTAGGTTTTTGGAAGGTAATTCTTTTTTAAATAAGAAATTTCCAGGTTTGGAGCATGTGAGTTCACCTGCCTTTGATTGGCCCATTCAAATGTAAACACTCCCTATGGGTAGTTCCTTAGTTCATGAATATTTATAACACATTGCAAAGCCCACCAAGCCCCAAGTGCTAGAGTCTTATAGTGACCATTTTGATTTCACTAAATAGTCCTTGACAAAGATGGGCTGAGTATTACCAGTTTTTATTTGCCTCCACATACTCCATTATACTTGTAAATCTACATGCAGCAGTCAACCTGTGAAACTTTCTGCACTTTTTTCCCATAAATAAATAGGAAAAAATGTGTTCACAACATCTCCTGTACATTTGCTGAAAGAAATAATGGGGGATTGTTCCTTAAATTTCTGGAACAAATGAATCATAATTCCGGGTTTGTTTTTTATGTGCTTGAATGATATTATTATTGATAAAATTACAGAATTTATTGATAAAGTCAGTGTAGCAGATAAGCGATGAATATTGCCTTTGAGTAAATCATTTTAATCTTGAAAATCTTGAAAAGAATTTCAAACTTACAGCACAATAAAACTGCAAAAGATTGGAAGCTAAGTATAATGTCCAAAATAAGTACTGAGCTAAAGCCACAAAATACGCATACAAAAACAAACAAAGATATGTATGCTTGTTCTTTCAAGGTGGATATAGTCATGTCCAAATGAATATATGCATGAATATGTGTTCTTATTTTGTATACTCCTTCCTGTTTATGCTCTTGTCTGCCTGGCTTTCTTTTTTTGGAAAATATAGGAATCTATTTTGGAAAAGGCCCTAAATCAGTAACAACAAAAAATTAATCCATATTTTGGATATGTTCCCCTTACTGCCTTGTATGGTCCACATTAAATAGTTTCTGCAGAATCAGGTAATATAGTACAGAATCAAATAATATACTACAGTTCATAATATATATAAAGTATATATATATATAAAATAAAGTGTGTATATATATATAATATATAAAATATATATATATAAAGCAAATATAAAGTGAAGTTTGTTTTCTCCAGTCTGTAAACAGTATGAGACAATGGCAATTAGGGGATAAGCTCCACTGTTCCTGTCTTCATGTTTTTAAGTGTTGACTCTGAAACATAGCAATGACGTTTCACGCCGACATTAACATCATGATTTCTGATCATTTTAGCAAACGGAACAGGGAAGTGTGTGTGACTGCAGTCCTAAGAAGCAAGTCAGAAGTTGCTGCAGAAAAGAAAAAACACAGAGTAGCAGAAGAGAAGGAAATGAAATACAAAGGGTTGGAAGAGTAGACAGGAGATTGTGAGGCAAAGAGAGAAACAAGATAGAAATGATAGTGCTTAGGAAGGCAAATATTTTTCTACTAAGTGATGCTGATAATGATGATAAGGTACTTGTAAAAATAAATCATGATAATAATAATGAGAACTTCAGTTATTACATAAAGGCCAATTTCTAACCTCAGTTCTTGTAGAAACATGTGTGAACATCAGGGAGTCCTGTTGTAGACTGAGGGCAGGGAAGACAGTAAATATATTCCCTGACCCACAAATAATCATTAGAAATGGAATTCTGCCCTTTTCAGAAAATGAGTTTTTATCTTCTGTGCCCTGAATGTCTCAGCATACACCTTGCCATTAGTCAGATCAGTTGRCTAATACACCTGGAGTAAGCAGAAGAAATAAGCACTCTGTCTGCATTTGAGTAATTTCTCTGGTAGATCAGTTCAGTTCTCTTAATTGTCCATCCATTAACTTCTTGTTAATGTAGTTGATATCGATGACTGATTTTCTGTGCTAACCAGGAAGCACCATTTCTTAATTCTAGGACTCATCCCTTCCTACCACTGCCCTGCTGTTAGCTACCAATAGCTGCCGTTATGTTATCTTTCATCTGGCCCAGAGCTGACAACAGATGGCCATCTCCGGGACTGCCATCAGTGTGACTTTATGAAGCATCCAACTATGGTGTACTGAGGAGCTTCGTGGCCAGTTCTGCAAACCACCCTCCCTCCCCCCACCCGGCTGCTGGCCCCCCTCCCTCCAGCCCCAGCAGTAAGCTCCTCAGTCCTGGCTCTGCTTGCCACTGGTTCTGCTCGCCACTGGTCCTGCTGTTTCCCCCCAAATGAGGGCACAAAGCTGTCTCTGAAACTTTGCCACTCAAGATCTGACCCCTCTCCCCTCCACAGCACAGGCAGAGGGTTGTGCCAGCCCCTGTGTCCTGCTGCATTCTCACCCCTCCATGGTTTCAGAGTGCCAAATCCGCAGGCAGAGGGGGTCTGTAGCGGCAAGCCTGCCCCCCTCTCCAATCTGTAGTCTGAACCCTACCTTCATTCATGGCAGAGCTTAGCACTGTAGCCCTGCATCTCCTCAAGACAAGGCTCAGGGATTTGAGGGGAGGTGGAGAGGGGATGTTTGTTTGGTTTTTTTTTTTAATGTTCCATAAGACTTGCTGCCAAAGCAAGATTACGTGTATTAAGTGTGAAGGAAGGAAAAGTATTGATTACAGACCCAAAATGGAGAAGAGGCTAAAATTCACAAGCGTCCTGATTCCATTGGCACGTTTGATCATTCGGAACAGCAGTTTCAGCTCGGGTGGCTGCTGCGCGTTTTGGAGAAAGACATATTGTTTGCTCTTGACAGAGTTTTCTAAAGCAAGGTACCTCCAGAGCTGAACCTGTATTTTAAGAGAAATTCACATTTGTATCCTTTATTGTGATATTTGCAGCGAGTCTACGGCTAGTAACAGTCTCTGCCCTCAAGCTATAAAGGAGTAAGGCTCCATTGTTGGCAAGAGGGCTGCCTTCTGTGTGAAAGGCTGAGATGTGGTAGGCGAGATGAATAGCGCTTAAAAGCAGCGCTCGCAGTGCTGTCATTTAGAACAGGAACACTGAGGATTTAAGCGAAAGTGAAAGGCATGGTAAATGAATCCTTTAAACATGGTCAAATTTTCAGCTGACTAAAATAACAAGTTTTCTCCATTGATAAGTTCATTGAGTAGGAGGCAAGTTTGGGAGGGGATGAATTCCCCTAGGGAGGAGGTGCAGATAGTTTGTAAAAACAAGGTGTGGTCAGTGATTCATAAAGAGACACATCCAGGAAACTCCAGTAAACAGCAATCTTGGCTCAAAAGTGGTGGCTTTCCCTTTTTTATTTTTTTTCCTCTTTTTTTGAGAGCATCAACATCGTTTGATTGCTTCATTCCAAACATTAGTCAAAAAGTCTTGGATGCAGATGGCTACACAACTGGGGCTGTTCATTACAAAACCCCAACCAGGAGGAAGAGTTTTTATGCTTAGTTTTTCTACCTGTTATCGGGGTCAGGTAGACTGTGCTTTCATCCTTGTGAGGCTGACATATGATTTAGAGTGGGAAAAGAGTGGATTTTTGCAGACTCTTATGATTTTTTTTTAAGTTGAGTTTCCTTTGTGTTCAAAGCTGAAATTGAGTGTCCTCCACCCTGTTAACAAGGGAAGAGGGAAAGAGATGATTCAGTCCTTATGAACCAAAACTGCTGAGTTATACACATTTCTACATGCAGCTTTAGTTGTTTATCTGTATTGTTATAATCTCATTTTGCAGCAGAATCACTATACACAGGCACTAAACACGGATGTGTGTAAGTCTGTCTGCTTGGGGATGCTCTTTGTGAGTGGACACTCTGCTTCCCCCCTTACTTTGTGTGTATAGATGTATGCTATGTAATATAAAGAAACTGTGATACTGTTAAATATTAGTGGTGCATTTTGCTTTGCTTTGAGTTTGTAAAGGTGAAAGGTGACGGTGCAGGAAAATGGAACAGTATATTTGCTGTGAGACAGGCACTAAGAACTCACTCCCATGCTCAGTTATAATTCATGACTGTACTGGTGGGAAGCCCTTATCCCTCTGTGGAGCTAATGCATCTCTACTGTAGCCTGCTGAGAGCACCCTGTGTCCCCTCCCACCATCTGTGCATTCACTTGCCTGCTTTCTCTCTCTCTTTGCTGTGAGATCTCTTGGTGTTAAAACTGTCAGACTACTACTGCCTGGTAAAGGTGGCTTTATGATGTGTATTAATGTTGAATTGTCATTTAAATGGTGAGGAGCTGGGAAGGGGATACGTTACCATTTGTTTTAAGCTCTCATTAGAAAATGCTGCCCAGCAAATAGACAGAGAGGTGGATTTGTTACTTCAAACAGCAAACAGCTCTGAACAGTGTACAGAAATTTCCACAATATAGGGTTGGCGCTGTTAATGGCATACCCATCTTTGTTCCCAATCTGGGCATGTTTTGCTGTTTTTTGATACAGTGGATCTTTCTCTTTTTCCATGTCATGATTTGAACCCATGCCATTGCAAGTTGAATACTATTTACTTACCAATCAACTGGCTTATGCTGACAGCTATTTTATTTTTTACAAGTTGATCTCCTCTTTTAACTGAAAAAGCTGTCTAGCAGGCTGCAAGCTAATTACTTCTGTGCTACCTGAGACTTGGAATTCATGTGACCAAATACTATAAGCTAACACGATCTTACTTAAATAGATAGTATATGAAGATTTTTTATTATTATTGCTGTAAGGCGCTGTCAGAAAAGAACCGGTGAGACTGTCTGGCTTACAAAGAACTGAACTCAGTTCACAGAGGTTTGAGCTGATGCTTTATCAACCTGGCCCCTTACTGCAAGGATGGATATTAGGCACAGAATATGGTTAAAAGACTCTGTACTTGACTGTCACAGCAATATTAATTTGCAGTGTTTCACAGAATGTAATCTTATGTGGTCTGTTGTTTGTACTCCTTTAAAACTTATAAATCAAATCCAGACCTGAAATACCGGCGTATGAACTTAACAGATGTGCTGCCATAAGGGACCTACTAGGATATAAACTGCAGAAATGGTCTTTTTATATTTCAGATTCCTAGCTTATTCCGGGGAGGTTTTGGAGCCACAAAAGTAAGGTGGAGGTCATGCGTTAGGACAGTAGCACCCACCCAGCACTTGACGTTTGGTGTAATTGTCAGGAAATTCACATCTAATAGTTTTGCTATTCAGTCATAGCATCCTGCTGAAGTTCCAAAATAAAAGTAGGGCAAGAATGACTTCAGTAGCTCTGTGCGCAGGTTTTCTTAGGTGAAAGATCACTTTGAGATGACACAGCTGAGTAGTCAGGCTGAAATCCTAGTTGGTATTTTATTAATTTTGCACCAAGATAAATCCTGAAATTCTGACAAACTCCATGACAGGTGAAATTCCTTCTTGCAGAATCTGCTCAGCAAGAGGCTGCTCATTTCGTTCTGTTCGGAGGCAGGCAACAGGAGGGCAGCTTTATAATCAGCCCTCAAAGGACCCCCAGCCGCCCCTGAGCCTTGGACTGATTGAATAACTCCTGGGCCTCTTCCCCTAGGCCTCCATCAGCAGGGGTCCTGTGGAAAGCAATCTCCCGCAGACTGGCACTGAAGTGAGCTTTAAACTACTATTTTCTGCTCTCCAGAGGAGCCTGGAGTACTAAAAGATAGATGGACTGCAGATATTTTATGAGAAACTGTCAGAAGAAGAGCAGAGTAAATGTTTTTTTTTTCCTCCTTCTTTGAGTCACACGCTACATCACTGTAGAATTTTTCCCCAGAATCTTTTACATTTAAAGTTCAAAATTAATTGGTTGCTAACCTTAATTTTTCCTCCTCCCTCTCCTTTCTCACTCTTTTTTTCCCTCCCTCTTCTTCTTTTCCTTTTTTTTTTTTTCTTTTTCTTAAATATTCACTCGGAGGCCCTTTGCTTAACCACAGTTGCAGAAAATCAGTACCATTTGCACTGAAATATTTATAATGACAGAATGAAAAATTGGATTCATTTTCTGGCCTGTAGCCGAACAGTCTGCAACTTTGTGCAGCATTGTTTAGCATCTCTCATTCCTTCCTTTCACTGGGGTCGTTTTCAGACACGCGCACACGCTGCCCATGCTTCAGAGGAATGCTTAGCAAAACGCAGAGCCATTTTTAATCTCAGCCTTGAGAAAACAACTTGTTTCTAACCTTGCCACCATTTGTGGGGGGAAATAAAGGAGGGGGGCAAGAGAAGCACATAGAACCCCTCTTATAGGAGAGATTAGAAAGAATGACATGCAGTAATCTGCTCTGTACGGCAAAGTGGAGTGCAGCTGGAATTCAGCAAGTTGCTTCAGTGTATTGCAAGGGAGGCAGTGTGTGCACTTAGCACCAGGCTGGATAGCAGGATCTGCCTGCTAATCCCTGCTCTGCCACTAATTCCCTCTGTGGCCTTAGGAAACTCATTTGCCCACAAAGGAAGAGGTTTTCAAAAGCTCCCTTCTGAACACAGACTGTGCCTGTAAAAATGCCCTGTGCTTCCTTGCACATCCAGAAAAGCGAGGATGCTGGAACTGTACATATTTACTTCCCTCACAGCAATGGTGTGAAGGTGAAGTGGTTGATGTTTGCAAAGTGCTTTGAAAATGAAAGTGCAGCTCCTCGGGCTCCAATTTGCATCTCCTGCCAGTATGAAAGGTACCTTAGTCAGACAGCCAAGGATTCCCTTAGTACGCAGCAGTCCCTGCGTATTTTGCTAGCTGGTTCTGTATCACTCACTCCCTTTTGGTCCTCACAGGCGTGTCTCGACTTCGATGAATTCCAGGGATTCTTAATTCGTTTAACAATCCCATGGGGGCTGCTACGAGTTGGCATAAGCTCATGCAGTCTCATGAATGCTTTGACGTGAGGACTGAGTTGGCCCAAGATTTGAATGTTTAGGCCACAAGAGTTTACAAAAATATAAGCTGATCGTATAGGAATGAGTCTGAAAATGGACAAAATTTACCAGAGAATGGTAAGTTTCTACAGATGTTGGGCTGTTCTGCAGGAAGTAATAGAGAAATATATCTCTGAAAAACAGTGATTCCAAAAACCCTTAGAAATGATTCTCTGGTGAGTTCTGTAGACTGTTTGACAACTGTGTTAGTTTCTGTAAAAGCCTTGTGGCGAAAATGTTAATCCCTGGTGCCTAAAAAGAGGCATGCTGGGCCCACACAGGGTCACCTAAGTAAGTGGGTTGGATTTGGGGGTGGATTCTGCAAGGTGCTGAGTACCTCCTGAAAGTGTAGGCACCTGAAAATGCCTACCAAGGTTCAGAAATGTTGTCTTGCTGGCTTAATCCATTTCAAATTCGTAATATAGCACTATTGCTGATAGTAGGTATCTGTGTACAGTACTAACTTCTGATCTCTGTTCCACATGACTCATCTGAGCCCAAAGTTTTCTTTTGGTTTCTGAAGTTAGAGCTTCAAAATGTTGACCCTCTGAGTAGTGCTAGGAGCACAGTCCAAGCAGGTGTGTCTGCGAGCTGTAGGAAGGGACAGACATCTACTCCAAGCATCAGCGCAACTCAGTTAGCACTGCATAGCAGTCTGTAGTTTGTGAGCAATGCCTACTTTTTTATCATTCAGAAGTTTCTTACCAACTTGCAGATTTGCCTTTTTATTGTGTTCCCAAAGACAGTTTGACAGGTCAGCCTGAAGTGATGACTGTTCTGACACGAACTGCATTGTGACTTAGAAATTTTGCCTGCAGTTGTTTTACTGTAGTGTTGCTTTGATTTGAAAAGGAACTTTCTACAAAGTGGTGTGTTTTAGGATATAACAAAAAAATTCCAATATTGTACTGCATGTATTCCAGAGACTTTCTGCTCAACCCTTATTATTGCTTTCTGTTTTTTCTTTTTCTTCTTTGTATATGTAAATCGAGAACAGCATAATTTTCATAACTTTTTTAACAGTTACTGTGAAAGAAAAAAATAGAACTCAGAAAGAATGTGAGTTTTAATTGCAAATATTAAGTATGTTTTTAAACTGACATTTTGAGAGTAGATCTCCCTGACAACTTGATGACATTTTAAGGGAAAGCTTTACCCCAGAGTAAACCTCTTTCAAATTCAGAAGTATTTCTTTGGTTGAGCTGACCAGAACACAAATATACAGATGTGGAAAATGCCTTATGATGCTGAACAGATTTGCAGGGACAATAGGATATAGACCACGGCGAAGTGACAGTACAGATCTTGCTGATGCTAATGATATGGTGCAGAACTGTTATTGAACTTCAGGGATTGTAAGAGTAGCCCCCAAACAAATGTTTTATCTCATTGTTGAAGACAGTAACTTTCCGGGAAAGCTGCTTTCTCTGTGGGCCTGAATCTTTGTGTTGGTTTTGTTTTTTTTTTTTGGTGTGTCGGTCTGTTTAGTAAAGTTATTAGTTTATAAATTTTGCCAAGGTAGAGTAACTGTGAGAGCTTTAAATTAGAATAAGTGCCACTTCTGTGTGGCAAGTTCCTTTGAGGACTGATTAGAAAGCAAGCCTCCTGTTGCCTGCCCCTTTTTTGCATGCCAGTATTGCTGTGTACTTGTTTATAGCTTACCTTTGAATTTATATAAGTGTGCGCTGTGGTATGGTGAATTGCTCTCTGATAGAGAAGATGCTGCTGTTATTCTGGGATCAAGCTAATATTTCACTTTAAAGAGTTATTTTAATTATGTGGGTTTTATTGTAATGAATTAAAATTAACTTGGAGTAGCAAATTATATAAGACTGCGAGGGTTATAGATTAGCCTCACCATAGCTACAGCACATCTTTTTGTAAAGGAATTAAAGTTTTGTATTTCAGACAGCATGGCACTAAACATAGGCAGCAAATGAATGTAAGTGGTGTCTCCAGTTATTTTCCCTCCTAAATGTGATTCTTTTCACTTGACTGGAAGATTACCACGCTAAAAAATAGTCCTAACAGGCAGCAAGGGGTGAAAGTGGCAGCTGCAAAAGGCTAGATTCACTAGTAGGAGATAGCCTAAGAGACAGGAGTATCACAGCATCTCAAACCCAGCCCAGAGGTGAGGGGGGGCATTTCTTCGACTGTCAGTGCAGGGTCAAGGCTGGCTATAATGACATGTCTGGCTCGCAACGTGTCATTGGCCAGCTGTGTGACAGCAAACAGAATGACCAAACACAGAGAATGACACTCAGTAGGAGGATACTTCTTTCCTCATGGGGAGGAAAGAAAAAGGCATAGAAGGATGCTTCATTCTATAATACTTCTTCTCTGGGAAAAAAAATTATTAAAATGTAGGACTTGGACTTACAAGGGGTAAGACTTTACTGTCTTGCCCCTTGTGTCGGCTTTGAGTCCAGCAGAAAGTGAGAGTAAAATGCCTCCCATTCAGCTGTGGTTGCATTTTACACTTCTTTTACACAAATGCAAGTGACAACAAAGCAGAAGACAATAGAAAATCTGGACTTCTTCATTTTACAACCAACAACCACAATGAGAAACATAAAATTTTATTGTCCTGGTACCAGATGTCAGTAAACGCTCCAGATTTATTGATTTACAGTGTCTGTACTAAAAAAAATTAGACAAGTGGTGACTTTGTTTAAAAGGGCACAATAGCATTCTGGTCTCTCAAAAAGTCACCTACCTGTACAACCTGAGCACTGCTTTTATCAGTCAGCTTTCTTGGACTGGGAAAGGACAGAACTCAAATGACATTCTAAGAACACAACATTTCAATATAGGGGTTTTAACTATCCAACTGGTCACCAGCTCTGAAGGGATAAAAATTGTCCTTATTTATTTTATCTTCTAATAAGGATATTTGTATTTCCCACACACACCAAGCACACCACATAACCAGCATGCCAGTTCCCACTCTTCCTTGTCTGAAGAGCTGTAGGAAGAAGGGCTGTAAGACTTCTGAGATGGGTTGGCATAGTGACTAGTGTGAAGGAAGTCAGAGCAGAGTCCATGCATGCCACAGCTTATCAGCTCAGGACTCCTTGGGTGTTACCATCAAACCTGCTCAATCTGGCTTTCCTTACAAACTGTCTTGAAGGAAAAAGAGATGAGCCAAAGTGCAACTGAGTCTGTGATTGAACATCAGCATTCAGAAGAGGAGGAGAGCTAGCAGGGCCCCGTAGTCTTTCCTACTCTTTTGTACACATTTTAAAATTAATGTAATGTGGATGAGGGGGCACATTTTTAGCTGTGCTCTTGATTTTGGGCTTCAGAATATGCACCAGTCTGTTCATACATTCTCTTAATTGGGTGTATGGATGCTTAGTACCTGGCTACTTACCAATACAATTTCCATGTACAAAAGCTGGGTTTGGTGGTGAAAACTGTGTTAGTAACTTACTTTGTGTTAATCTTAGCCTGATCCGTACACTGCAGTGTGCTGAGTGCTGTTGTACAAGGCACCATGCACTGGCTGGCAATAGGCAAGGAATCCAAATTTCAGGTTCTCCCTTTGTCACCTGATGAGCACAATACCCTCCATCATGTCATCAGGTAGGGAGGTGAATTTGGTGATCAATATGAATGTGGCGCGCATCTGTCCGTATAATGAGAGTGAAGACAAGTTACAGTGCTTTTCTTTCAGACTGTATCAAGAAACTTGTAATATCACTTGTAATTTTGTTCAAAGGAATTCTTGTACATGCATTTGTGGAAAACTGGAAAGGATCATTGTTTTAAAGGTTGCCCTTTGCATATAAATCACTGCATATAAAGCACTGTGTTCTTCCCCATTTTAAATGGGTGACCTTTTGAATCCTATGGGCAGGAGCTTAAATTCTGGACCCGCCAGTCAGTTTAAGATTTGAAATCAATGCACTGATCCAAGAGTTACTCTACTTTAAATCAGAGAGCCCAGAATGGAAGTCTGGGGAGAAAAAGGTCCACTTGGAAGGGTTCTTCTGACAACTTGTAGAAAACTGCATTACTGACTAAATAGATGTGTATAAAATACAGTTTCATTTGTCAGTTTAATCTCTGAAAAGATCTATCAGAATTTAGTGAGTATGAGAAAAACAGGAGGAGCAGGCAACATGTAATGTTTCCAACAGGACATTTCTGTGCAATTATCAATTTAAGCTTCCATTATTTGTCACTAATTACTGCACTGAGCTGTTAAATATTTAGTAGTAGTTTGTTTAATTGAGTTTGACCTATAAAGGAATCTGTACATAGCATAGCTCTACTTACAGGATCTGGTTCCTCGCTCCCAGCTAGGCAAATTTGTATTCACGTAAGATGAACACATATTGTCAGACAAGGATTTTTTGTTGTCTTTTTTTTACCTCTCTCCCTTTCTCTTCCACAGATTTGTCTTTAAAGTATCTAAAATTAGAGCACGAAGTAGGAGTACTGCTCATGGATGTAAAATGGGAGGGAGGTCAAACTTAAACTTGTTTACAGATGTTGTAGTTTAGAAAGCACCAGCATTATAAATTAAACATAACAAGGAAAAAAAATTAAAGCATAGCAACAACTAGCCCATGAACACATCTGTCTGTAAAACACTGACTTAATCCCTGAATATCTTATTAGGCAGTATTTTCTATCAAAGCTTTTTCTCCCCTGTTACTCTACTGTACAGTAGCTGCAGATAAACATGGATTTCTTCAGCTTTGGGTTCTTGCTTGCTCTTGTGCCTGGCTGTGTCTGATGTG
The DNA here is from genome assembly GCF_003343035.1 of Apteryx rowi. Taxonomy (NCBI): domain Eukaryota; kingdom Metazoa; phylum Chordata; class Aves; order Apterygiformes; family Apterygidae; genus Apteryx; species Apteryx rowi. The sequence continues at coordinate 1,643,016 of NW_020447786.1, forward strand.
GTGAAGGGACTTTTGGCTGTCCCCTCTGCAGAGAGTGTGCAAAAAGCCATCAGTACATGAGCAACATCCACCTTTTTTTTAAACTCTGCAGGCCTAGCTCTGTTCTTGTTTGTCCCTCTCTCATAACTCCCTTGATTTCAGTGGAGTTTCTCTTAATGCATACCAAGGTAATCATAATCATGTTTTAGAGTAATAATACTCTATATTTCTCAGAACTACCTCATTTCGCCTTTTTTATTTAAGCTTTTATTCCCGCTTAGTGAACCCTCTTTTTATTGGGGAAGGAAGAGCTAATTTCAAAAATTTGCAGTATCACAGAAGACTTGTTTTTCTATGAACAGGACACAGGGCTGGATCCTGATCAACAGTACAGCCCCTCTGCAGCATAAGAAGACTGAGGTTTTCCCTGATTTTGGTGAATTGTCAACTAGTCGAACCAACTGGAAACCAATCCTAACCATTGCCCTTTCTTCCCATTGCCATCTTTTTATTGTTTATCAGAGTGTATATATACACCTTGCCCCTACATCGAGACACACCTTGCCCAGAACAGAAGAGGCTGTTGTAAATTCCAGTGCATTTCAATAAGCCTCAGATAGGGAAAAGGAGGCTTAAGAGAGGCTACTACCAGGCACCATAGATTAGAGCACCCTTGAAGCTGCACTGATTTATGTCAGGGGCTGAAACCAGGAGCCCTTGCAACCTCTGTGATCAGGGAGGTGCAAAGATGATGCCCAACCACTTTTGTTTGTGTCTATTCATTTCTGGGTGACAGTGGTGAAGGTCTTACTTGCTGTACCTAAAAATATATGACATTCTTTTCCATACAGCAAATCTATTATATATATATACACCTATGTATAATAATCAATCCAAAAAGGAATCATTAACATTTTACTAGTGGCTTTATGAAAGTCTCTGAAGAAAAATAGATGTCATGCTTTTTTTAAATTTCAGTTTGCATACCTGGCAACATGCTATCCAGAGTTTTTTATGATTTTGCTTTCTCTGGCCCAGCTGGAAATTTTTGAGTAGGAGAACCAGAATAGTGGGACTTTTACATAAATATTACTGCGTGAATGATCATCAGATCATGATGATTACCAGTCATGCCATTTCAGAGTCACTAACATATCAAATCAAATAGCTTAGTTGAACAAAGTTATATGAAATACTTCAGTTCAGTTTGGACTTTCCCAAATTATCATTGTTGACATGGCCATTATATGTGAGAAAAGACCCGATTCTCACAGTCAGGTGAACATCAACTCCCCACATATAAGTGGTATTTGCAGATACATGGCTTCTCTTGGGATTTGGCCCTTTTTTTCTGTGGTGGAAATAGCCCTGTTTTAGTTCAGATCAAATGCCTATTTCATTGGAAATCTCAGGTTTCAGAAGCTGTATTTTCTCGGTTCATGGTGGTGGTCAAACTTGGCTTGGATGAGAATCCATCACAGCCTGTCTTAGCACATTTAAAAGTTCATTGATGTGCCTCCTGCTCTGTCAGCTTCACTGCAGTCCTGAAGACGCTGGTTGTAGGCACACCTTGCCTATAATTCTTTCTGTCCTCTCCTGAAAGTCTCCATTTGGCTTCCTACTTTTCACCTATGAAAAACCATCAGACATCATCTCCTTTCCAACTCCCTCATTCATTCAGGATGATCTGACTATTGACTTAGGAATATGCATCTATTTTTGTTTCAGAAACAATGTCATTCCTGGGATCCACCACATTAGAAATATATATTAGGTCCAAGATTTCAGATATAATAGTTTAAATTAATTTATTGTGTTTTTGAACGGAGGACAGGGACCTGGGGGAAAAAATTATCTATCGTCACATCATCTTTTGATGAGCTTCAGATGATCCTGCCCTCTGTATTTCACCTATGTCAAAAATACAAAATTGTTTACAATCTGAGCATTAGCAGATACTCTGTCAGTACAGCTAAGGATTATAGCACAGAATGGACCTAGATATGTCCCTACAGCAGAGTTATAACCTTCAGCTAATTCATTTGGTGGAGGTGCACTGAGGAGGGGGTTGCCCTTATTGTGGCAACACAGATAAATCCCACCTACGCTACTTTTTACCTGCCTTGTAACTGAATCTGAGAGGGTCCACATTAACAGCATCTCCTTAACTGCTTGCAGTAGCAGTGGAGCTGGGTCCTTAAAGCTTTGGTGCATGGAAAGAAAGCTGACCGCTTTCGGATGCTTTGAAATGGCCTAGATATTCTACTGAAACCAGCTCCTGACTATGCAGATTTGGTTTCATGTGTGATTTGGGGCTGGCTGAGCCTCCTCCTCTCCTGGGATGAACATCAGGAAAAAATAATCCTAACCCTGAGGTCTGTGAAGCTGTGAAATAGTCTCCCAAGAGAAGCATTGGAAGCTCTAATTAAAATTGGACTGGGCAAAACACTTGAAATTACACTATAGACAATAATCCCACGCTGGCAAGATAGGTGGAGAAAACGCCCTAACGGGTCTTTTCTGTCTTTAAATTCTATGAATTCTTGTTCTTTTCTTTTACTATGCTATTTCACCTTCTTTTTTAATGGTGGCACAGTGTCATCTAGAAAGGATTATAAGATGTTATTGCGAGCTGAGTAAGATGATGCTAAATGTCAAAAGAAAATGCAACAGTTTCTCTGCAGGTTCACAGTGATTATATGGACACAAGAAAAAAAGAAACTGACTGTGTAAGCGAGGGACATCAGTGCAGTGTTTCTGATCTGTAAGACACTGGCAAACAACTGCAATATACATGTTTATCATTTTGGCATTGCATTTCATGTTTTCTGCTTATGAAGAGCAGCCACATTCCACCAAACCTAACACAGGTGGGGAAAAGTCCTTTACTGTAACCGTGTGCATCACTCAGATTGCTAGAGACATCTTCTATCAAATTGCTAGAGACATCTTCTACCTAAATGTTTCAGATATCGCCAAAGCCTCAGATTAAATAATATGTTTTTACATGTTAATTTATAGTGTGTATTTAATCTTAGTATCTCGCAAATCTAAATATCTCATCAATATAGTCTTGGGTATAATCATAATACAGTTTACCAGGAAAAAACCCTGCCATAATATAATGAGACTTTGACAAGAAATTGTATACTGCAGTACTGAAGCAGCATGGGCTTGAAGGAAGGGTAGAAAAATCAGCCTTTACTGAGATTTTCCTTAAACTTATAGTTATGTCTGCATAAGTTTCATTTGTTTGTTTTCAGTGTTAGCGCTTTATAGCCCCCTTTCCCCTTCCCCCGCACTCCTTTCCATATGATGTAGTATTTCACCAGTTCCCGATGCGGAGCTTTCTGTGTAAGAAGCCTTATATCATGACAAGCAGCTAAGTAATGAAGCATCAGACTGAAGATCTGGAAAACATGTTGACACTGTGAAACTGAATTTTTGATTCAGCATTAACACTACACTTAAGGTTTTGCTGGGTTTGCCTTTTTCACCTTCCTTTCTTTCTCCCCCTTCAGTTCTGGAAAATCCAACATCCGGTTATTAGCTGTAGACAGTTTGAAAAGTGTGGTGCAGGGTAAGAAGTTTGGAATAAAAAGAAGGGAAGAGAAGCAGAAAATCTTGATTAGAAAGTATAATTTAATAGAACATGTATTGAACCAAATGTATTGATTAATGTGGAAGATATAGTACTTCTATTGATTCAAACTAGAGATTTAGTACTAAAAGCTGTAAGCCAAAAAGCTGTTGCGGATTGCTACAAAAGTCAGTTTAATGCTGTCCTTGAGAATGCCTTCACAAAGAAATTCTTCTAATGTTTGAGGAGTAGGTAGAATGCGGTATATGTCAGTTTGATCCCGGAGGGTTTTATTTTGTACTCTAATAGCTGTTACGAGCCTACATTATATCCAAGGAGTAATTTTCCTTAGGGGTGCCCAGCTCGCTTTGTGTCAATATTCTAGCATTTTAAGTCACGTACAGTATATGCTTCTGGGAACAGTGCAGGAGCCAGCCAGACTCATAATGGTCTGCATTCATTAATAAAGGCAGAAGCTTCTGTCCCTCCATTGCCCACTACAGGGATGCCTCCCTGGTCTTCAGGGACCCGTACAGACACATTTAAAGAAAGCTTTATTTTGAGTGGGCAGGAGATGAAATGCAGGACTTGCAGGCATTTCCTAAGTCAGCTATATGCCYGAGCACAGGGGTGACCTTAATGGGTCAGAGAAGAATGCAGGTCAAAAGACTTATTATCCAGCCTGTTGGAAACCAATTGCTTTTGTTAAAAAAAAAATCGTAGTGCTTAAAGGTTGATAGTAATGTAGAGTTCTTGTTTTACAACCTGCAACTGTATTGCAGTGCAGTAGGATTTTTTTTTTTTTGAATACGAAAAAAAATGAGGATGATCCATAATGTACACAGATAAAGGATTCCAGATAAGTGATAACATGTAGGGTACCATAATTAGTTAATCAGTGATGACTGATTACTCATGTTTGTGTTCTTGAACTAAGGAAAAAATAACATGCTGCTGTGGTACTCTTACCATCTGTTGAAATAATGCATCTACATTTCATCTTTATATTTCTTTACTTGTATCCTCTTTGCACTGTTTGTCAGGTACAGCTGTGTCTTGTTTCATCCAGTCATAAAAAAACAGAAGTCCCATTTAAATAGAATGCAACCGCAGTTCATATTAAAGATTTTAATGGGATAGTGAGTCTGCGGTTATCTATGGATATCTTTTTCTTCACTAATTTTGATGCAGTGGGTGGGAATTTTTTGCTGGCTAATACATCTCATGTTCTGTCTGAAATAAAAAACATACACCAGACAACAACAAAAACTATTACCTCTTTTGTCTGAGGCATTTCTGCAAAGAAATCTTTTTTTATTTTTTTGCAGAGGAGATTCTTCCATCCAGTGTTACAGTGAAACCTGGGCATGTTTTTAACTCCCTAACACTAACAACAGGGGTATCCAGAAAAGGGGTGATACATAATGTTTATAGCAGCTCGCACACAATTGGGATTCTGGGTTCATATCACAGGTTGTGCTACGAATAAACCTCAGTCTCTAGAAACAGGCATTTTAAGACTTCATTTTCCATGTAAAGTATGTTGAATTCAGATTCTCTCAGATAATATAATATGTGCTTCCTAAATAATACCAAGATAGAGAAATTGGGATTGTACAACATTTTTTCTGGCTTGGTTTGTTTCTAACGTGGTGGCAAATGCTATGACAGACAGACCTTCTACTTCCCTGTTCCTCCATTTTGTTCATGCAAAGCTCACATTTGTGTTCGCAAATTAGTTTCTCATCCTGAAATCAAAAGCTTTTGGAAAGTTAACTTAGCCATTGCTGAAATCTAGGAAGAAGTATATTAGTAAAATATTTTTCCCTTTCCCTTGCTAAGTAGGAAATCAAAATTTTTGCTTCACGGGGAGGCTACCTTATAACTAAACTGATGTGTGCATGTGCAATCAGATTTGGGGGAGGCAAAGAAGGGCAGCATCTGGTATCTTCTGTTTTTAGTTAAATTACTCCTATTTGGCAAACGGATGTACTAATTGTTCCAAATCCAGACAAACTGTTTTGAAGTTTCTGGAGGAGGCAGACTTCCAACTTGCGCGCTGTATCTTTAGCGAAGGGCAGTCTGCTCTCAGCGCCGCCCAGGGGCTCTTGGCTCTAATATCATGTTCTCCCTGGGTGCGCCACACTCTCGTGGCCCTGCCAGCAGGAGCGCCAAATTCTGCTTTGCCCACCTGCGGGAGCTCCCACCGCCAGGGAGGCGGGCAGCTCGCCGCACGCGAGGAGGAGAGCGTAGCACAGTCGAGATCTGCTGGGTGGGTAATAGAGGAGAATCTTGCCCTAAATTTTTAAACGCAACACCCCTCATAAAAACAGCAACAGTTCATAACTGGGATTAATGTTTGCAATTTTCAGTCACTTAGACATGGGGTCTCCAATAGATGGCTTTTGGTGGAGTGGAGTATGGCTCTCTGTGGGATTACAGAATTTTCCTCCTTTTCTTATCTCTCCCCTCCCATCCTTTGCCTGCTGTCTTATCAATGTTATGCTTCTGAGGTGCTTTCACTTTTTTTTTTTTATTTTGACACTCAGCCAAATAGGCATTTCTCCCTAATCTCTCTCACTTTTGGGGAACATTAATTACTTTGGCACCTGTGTTCTCTTTTGACTGTTTACAGTAAGTACAGTTGCCTGTTTAAGCCTAAGCTGCTCAAAGCATTTCCTAATGTTTGTATCCTGCCCTGTCATGTTTTCCTCGGCAACTCTTGTTTTCTTCTATTACCTCTTCATTATCTCTAGAGAATCTCATTTTGCACCAGGGCACGGGAGTCAGGGACACTGAGAGCAAGGGCAAGGCAGTCCTTGTTCCACCTTTTATTTTGTCTCCCTCACATTTGGACCCTTTATTTTTTAATCAAAAATGTCATTGCAGCCACAGTTACAGATACACTTTCAACTGTTTCACGTGCTATGGTTCATCCAGACCCAAACTGATTATGCATTTTTCAGTTAGTCAAAAGAAAAAAAAATAGGAATAACTGACACATGCTCTCCCTCAGCAGATTTAAAACAAAAGGCATCCCCCAAATATCTCTGCAATGTAACAACTGGTAAATAACTTTAACCACTCAGAAGTGAATTAAAAATCTGAATTCAGACTGACATGCCATATTTAACTTGTGCTGTTTTTTCTAGGTACTGCCCGGTCTCCAATAAGCCTGTTGTGTTATGCCATAAGTGCTGCAATAAATGGACACAACAGGATGACAAAAGAGCTGACTGTCAGGCTTAACTCTTAATTTCCTTGCTTTTGTGGTTTAAAGTCAGAGCCCATTACCTGTGACCAGCCAACATTTTACTCTGCAGTGTATTGTTACTGCTTTACAGCATTTTGAAATGCTTTTATGTGAAGGATAAGAAGCTAGATGAAATCAAGTGGTAGAGTGTATTTTTTTAACACTCTCTGGCCTTGGACAGTCTGGAATTCCTGCCATCAGCATTAAATCATTTTGTATTCACATCTGGAAATTGCATCTTCAAGTGTCACTGGGTCATTTTCCTTTAATCTTGAGAATGGCACTACATTAAAAATTCCTCAGTCTTACTGTAAGATCTTTTCCTTGCCAAATGTCCCATGAACTATTGTTTATGTGTGTGCATAGTTTAAGGAAAGAAAAAGGGAGGGAGAACTATTAGGCGGGTCTGCAACCATGCTGTATTTCACATTTCTTTTGCCAAGGCTGTTTTTATGTATTTTTTTATGGGTGGCTCTGGAGGGTATGGTTCAGTAGATGTTCACTTCATTGAAAATGATGGCTGTCTTCTGGGAACAGGTTCATCCTGGCTAGTCCAAAGGAGTTTGAAGACAGATTAACCTAATAAAGCTGGGGAAGGGGACTGCACATGCTAGGAGCAAATTGTGGGATATGACACCTTTCCCCTCTGGGTCACTGGCCCAAATCTGGCCCAGATCACTAGAGGCAAAATTCGTCACTAATCAGTGGCTACCCCCTTGTCTGTGAAATACCATTCACAGACTTTTCCCCATTTTCTGTGGAACTAGTTTACCTTGCAGAAAATTTAACGTGTACTGAATTGGTTCATTGCTCTTGGCTTGATGCTTGTGAAGGATCTGAGCCAGTGCAGGTGTTGAAATAGCATCTCTCATCCTTAAAAATGATTGACTCCATTAGGACAGTGGTACAAGAGAGGCTGAAACTTGTTTGCTGCTAGATATGATGTTTATTCTTTGTGTGGGAAAGGAGAATTTCAGGCTCCCAAAGTCTGTGCTGTGTCACCTTGAATAAGGTAGTAGACTCACTTGAGGAAAAAGATCTGTGGGTTTTGGTGACTAAAAGAAGGGCTGCGGCAGCCCCTCCTGCTTTCTCATCAGTCTTTGAGTTCTGTGCTGGATGCAGAATGGCTCTTACCACAATATACTGTGCTCCTGTTTAGGGGGAAATAGGTTTTAATGTAATAAACCACTTGAAGTGATGCCACAGTCTAGGAAGCAGAGTCCAATTAGCATATTTGGGGGTTATAGGCAGCAATGTCTTTTATGAGAAATAAATGCACTCCTCATTTGCATCCTGTATAAATCATATGCAGTATGTAAGTGGCCACCAGACGCACTGAAGAAGTATATATTTTCCCTTGGTTCACGTCTGCTCAAACATACCTAGAGACATTGCGTTGCCTTGTGACCTATGGAAAGAACAGCCATGTGAAACAGCTGGGAAAAAAGCTTTTGTCTGCTAGCAGAGCTGCTGCTGGCTGCTTTAAGACAGGGAGGGGTCAAACATATTTTCTTTCCAATACATTATCTTGCATGATGTTGGTAGAATTGTTTGTGCATCTTTCTTTCATGCAGAAATGCCTATCCTGTGACTAACCTCTTTCTTTTATTTTTCTTACAGAATCATACGATGACCCAGCATAGCAGTTAGTGCAAGGCCCATCTCTTCCAGAGAATTCTTTGTGGCACAAAAAGGGAACACGTTTTACTCTTTGCACGAAACTTTCATTGTTAATGTATATTATTCAGAAACATTGTATTGTACCATAAAACTTGTATTATCGAAACTGTTGGATGTTCATGTGTTTGAACTTTTGAGCACCGGATAGACTTCCTGTATATAAAGTGTTGCACATGTATTATGTTGTCTGATACTAAAATGGTCTTATAAAGACAAGTGGACTTGGGCCCTATTCAAGAAAGATAAAAATAATAATAATACTGTGTGAGGGGAAAAAAACAGCTTAAGAAAATGTGTCATTTTCAAGCAGAAGGGAGAAGATAATAGCTATGTTCCATTACAGCTCTGTTTGGCTTTCCTTTCATTTAAACTTCAGTCTAGAAATCTCTTTTGGTATACAAACGGATGAATTCAAGACTATTTTTTATTGCTGAAGATTCTTGCAAAAAATATGAAAAGACTCTTTCTCACAGAGCAGAAACCCACAGTTGAATAAGGCCCGTATATATATTTGTAAGCCTTGCGATATGACAGATAGCATTACCATATATGCAATAGTTGTTATGTAGATTGTCAAAGAATTTTTTTTTTTCTGGATACCATTTGAAGCTTTGAGTGTTCAAGACTTTCCTTAATGATTTCACACAGCCAAATTCTTGAATCAGTTGAACTAACCTGTATGTTACTGTTATTAATGTTTACTCTGCGGTCTGAACCTGGAGATTACTGGAATTGTTTTCCAAAAGGAAATAAATTCAGTTTACCATTACGTGCGAGAGTGCTTGTGTCTTGTCTTTTTCCTTTGGAAGTGACATTATTGCTATTATTGCTCCTGTAGTACATAAAGGACCACCAAGATCTGGAATCCCATTGCATCAGCAGCTATGCACATGCTGAATAGGAGCAGGTCCCTTTTCACAGAGCTGGTCATTTAACTAGACGTAACAGGAAAAATAGCAAAGCGAATTGCACTTGAGGGTAAATCCCTATTTCTATTTACTTGTTTGTTTGTTTCTTTTGGTTTTTTATGTGGCAATCTCAATAATTTCATACCTGTACACTCATTGTGTTGGTTGCCAGATGAGTCACCACATATCTTCTGTGTATAATTACTGCACAATTCACGTAATTCAACACAATATTATTCAGTGAGTTGGGTCTAGCACTGAGAACCAGCAGCCACCGCAGGGGCTGCAGCACCATCCTTGCCCACCAGTAGCCCCCACCACTCCAGCTCACCTACAGAAGAGGACCAAAAAACGTTCTCTGCTGTTTTAGTATGGTATCCTATTGCTTGAATTGCTGGATTCGTCCCATGGAAACCAATGTTGCTGAAATACTGCAGTTTAAGAGCTGCACATCACAACAGTCCAAATGGCTGGAGCTGCTTGCCTATTGCTGTCAGGGTAGATATAAAGTGTGATTTCCAGTTTGCTGAATGTCACATTTTGACTCTTCACAGATGGAGGATGGAGAGCAAAGAAGTAAAGTCTGAAAGTGTCTGGTTACTAGATATTTCAAGAAAAAATGTGTCATGTTTAAAACTCAGCTTTGAGAATATAGTACAGTGCATATTTTGCCAAGTACAAAAAAGAATTCCTGGGTTTTATATGAAAATTTTCATTTATGCTGACAAAAGGATAAATACAGGCACAAGTACACAAAGCTTGTAAAATGCCAATTCTATTTATAAGTCAGAAACTGTTCCCATTCTTATTCTCATTAATATATTACTCATCTCAGCCAAATTGAACGTGATGATATGTTCTTTATTTTTTGACAGATACCTTAAAGGATATAAGACATTTCAGCCTTCATGTGTGAAAGTGTGACATATTGGTTAAGACTGAAAAGAGCATGTTTCTAGTAGGGTTCAAGTATATAAGAAATATTACACCCTACTGTTTTTGTAAATGCCAGAGTGCCACTGAGTTGAGACAGATGGTAGCTGGGAAAGATGCAATCTTATAATCAAAAGCTAAAATATGTCAAAAATATGTTAGCAAGCAAAACATAGCATATTACTAGCATCTCATGTCATGACAGCTTGCAAAACATGCAAAGATGTTGAATTTCTAGATATGTAAATAAAGTAACAGTAAACAGAGCAGCAGCAAATGTGATGAAGGCTTTATGCATTGATTGTCCCTTCAGTGGAGTGCTGGGGAATAGAAGGGTCTTGCAGCCATGGTCGGCCCCAGATGGCTCCTAAGAGCTGCTTGCCAGTATCAAGTGCTGGAATCCTCTTACCTTTTCAAAAGTAACAGGTTTCTCAGTGATACCTAAATAGCTGTTTAAATAGATTATGGAAGACATCTAAACTTCCCAATGAGAATTGAGTGTTCCTTGGGGAATTATCACAGCATTTAGAAAAACCAACAAGAGAAGCAGATCATCTTGCTTACTGAAGAATAGGCACAGCTCTGTGTGCATGTTCAAGTGTGCGTTTCAGCTATGGCATGCCTTCCACTGTCCTGGGTCAGCAAAAGCTAGAAAGAGCCCTTCTTAATACGCTGACCATAATGTGAAAGAATAAATCTATTCCAAAGGCTGTGTGGATAGATTGATGGACAAGGTATCCTTTTACACCTGAGCCTGGCTTTACTCCCAAGATTTCCAGTGAACATGAGTTTTACTGTAAGTGATAGTTTAATAAAACAATTAGTCCTTCTGCTTTGCTAGATCTGTATTTAGGAAAATTGACAGACCTAAAGCAGGTATAAGTATGGAACTTACACTGCAGAAGTGAAGCAATCTATCCAGATTATTTGAGCACAGGATTTATCAGGAAATGCGCTGATTCTTAAACAGAACACAAGATGATCTGGGAATAAATAATGGGCATTTGGCCTTTATGATACTCAGCTCCCCAAAATAAGAGTTTTTGCCAGCATTTACATTTTGATAGCCAGTTGCCTAAGTTTGATTCTCCAATCCATTTTAGGTGCTTCAGTTCATGTGGAGGTTACCACAGCTTCTTTGATTCACTCCTACTACAATGTTCTCATTGCTCTTCCTCATTTGGGAGTTGCTCCATTAGCATTAGTCCAAAAACCCACAGAAGAATAGTGCAAAGGTTCTGTCTAGAACAAATTAAAAGTTACCACCTCCTTCTAGATAGCAGGAGGAAAACTGGAAACCTCTCCATGTCTCAGTGATGGGGCTATTATTAATAATTCTGGCATGACCACTCACTTTGTTTCATTACCACTGTCCTCAACAAAAGAAAAAGAGAGACGTCCCTTCCATACCAACATATGGCACCTTCTATTTATAACAAGATTAACAATTCATTCACACCTTGATTGAATCCTGCTTTATTGAGATGTCACAACAGATTCTTACAGCCTGCAAAGAGAAAGACTTACAAATGTTAATATTGTGACAACCAGGACACATAAAAGTAAATGAATTATAATTGGTGACAATTAAAAATAGCTCAGTGTGAAAACAGAATATTGTGCTGCTGTTACTGCTGTGTCTATGATGAGGCAATGTGAAGGACTCTTTAGAATAAGGCCATCCATAAATTCAGAAATTTTACCTTGATTCCAGTCTAATGTGTTCAGTCATACACTGATGCTCAATTAATGTTCACAAGGTCTTTACATCTTAGTGAGCAATGCCCATTCTTTTTAAAGTATTTGCTTCACTGGCTTTGTAGCAGTGCAAAAGTAAACAAGTTTAGGTCTTTTTTTTTTTTACCAATTCCATTTAATACCTCCTTTTCCCTCCTCATGTTGCTTCCTATATTTGTATGCAGAAGATTTCTTTAATTATTATTATTGTGTTGCTGTTGTTATTAGTAGTAATGAACTGTGAATGCTATAGTAATGCATTCCCTCAAGAGCGGGAAGGTCCCCGGCCACCAACTCTTGTGTGCCGATCTTCTTCAGTGTGTGGCACACAAAAGCCTGACAAGGTCTCACTCATGTTTCAAAGCTCTCTCTCTTTTCAGAGCTATTTGTTATTGTCTCCGCCATCACAAGTTTAAAAAAGGAAAGTTAATTAAATATGGAACAAGACTGAGCAACATCTTTTAAACCATCATGTCATTAGAACTGGATCCCTCTGAGAGCTGCTTAAAAGGGGTTTGAGAACAATGACTGTTCAATCAGATATTTATGGGCATAGTTATGTAAACACACTCTTTATTGTCTATGTATATTTAATATAATTATCAGTTTTGTACTCGGACTCTCTGGAGACCCAACAAATCACAGTGTTGCTTTGAAAATGTCAGCAGAAAAGACAATTATGTTGCGAGCAAGTATTCATAAATTATATTAAAAAGTCCTGTGAAAATGTATCCTGTGTTGCAGAACCGCTTTTGCACTAGCAGAATCATCACTGCTTTTCTTTGATTTAAACTCTTCTTATTAGTAACAAGGAAGTTGCTTGAAACAAAGTTGTAATGCTAAAGAGCGCTTTATTTCTGACTAGTGGGACAATGTGAGTTGTAGACGAATTAAAAGAACTTCTTCATTTGTTATTAATATGCTGGGATCTTTTTATAAATTTCTAAATAAGTTTTACTAAATTAGATGCAAAAACCGCTTGAACAACACTACCCAGGTCCTACATCACTCTTTTCACTTTTCTTCCTTTTTGAGATGATTCCTAACAACTTGCCATGTTTTTTTACTTCTTTTGCTCATTATGTATTAGAAAAAAAAAGTGGAGAACTGGGACAGTGTTCAGTCAATTAAATGTGCCATGCTTATGCTAAACCAATACGTGTGCTGGAGTTTGATAAACACCTAGTAAGTGCCAGCAAATCATCTCTACTGCAAGATATACAATCTGCATATCAACATCTTAATTAGCAGCTAATGACATTTGAATGGGAAGGTTAATGTTAAGCACACAAATGCAGTTTAGTAAAGGGTAAAATGAAATACATCGAGACATTTCGATCTTTATTTATTTTTAAACATGAAATAGCTGCCTTTTGTAATAAGCAATCATCCATACTAGTAATACTCTGCTCCTTAGTCATATTCTGGTATATAATCTCCAAGAATAAAATGTCTTTTCTGGTATATCTGGTCCCACTGATCAACAGGAACGCTCCACATGTTGGACAAAGAGAAGACAGAATTCTGCAGAAAAGTGCATTTCGCCTGTGCCATTATTTCTCTTTTGAAGACACACTGGATTTTGGACAGGCAAAAGATGGTGCAGTTTGTGCTACTTCTCTCATTAATTATTGTCTAGGCATATGTTTTTAACAACAACCTTGTGTGGGATGGTGCTAAGCAAAGCTCATTTCTGCTGCCTTGTGTGACAAAATGCTGATAGGTGTAGTACTGGCTCGGGTGGTGATCTGACTGGATGTCCAAAACTGAACAGATCAGAGCTGCTGACACATTAGAGAAGAATCTGCTATAGAAATGGTACTATAGACTTTGCCAGGGGCGTGGGCTCCCATGGGGCATCCTACCAAAACAACGCTTTTGCATGCAGCACAGGGAGCATTGGAAGGTGCTTGCTTTGAGATGTAAAATGTAAAGCACTTCCAGGATACTCAGTATTACAAATCCTGTGGCCATCCTCACACAAGCTACTGTGTTGGCTGCATCTGACAGGTCAGCTCTGGACTAGCAGATGTCCGTTAATCTAATGATCTCTTTGTTATTGGGATTTTTGTTTAATTTTTATGTCCCTTCCAGAAGCTTGATCTCATACAACCCTCATCCTTATTTATGGGACCAATTATATGCTTGTTTAGACAGAAAAAACAGACTGTATTAAAGCAGCTGAAAGTTCAGTAACGTAATTATGCCACCCCGCCACTGCTGGTGTAGGCACTTTGGCAAGATCAAAATATGCAGACAAACATATATGTATATATTTATATGTATATGAATATGTGTACGTGTGTATATGTGTGTGTGTGTGTGTGTGTGTATACGCATATATACATATATATTTTTATATAGCAACACCTTGACAAGGTAAACTATGTCCTTCTGCACAAATAATAGGCAGACTGTAAGTGGAAACAGAACTATCTGTGCAGCAAACAAGACAGAAATCTACAGCATCTAGAACCCAAAAGACATACTAAAATATTTTAAATACATAGAAATGCCCATCTTTGAGTCATTCATATTTTTTTGCAGAAAACAGTGGTTAGAGGTTTCTTTTCTTCTTGACTGCTGTCTTTTCTCTCCATCTCATTACTCCCTTTGCTTTAATTGTTTAATGACTGACACAGGACAATTCTGATTTTCTTAATTACATTTGTGAACCTGCATTTGATTTGGTGGCTAGGTCATCATTCTTGATGAATTTAAGATTCATGTTGATTCATTCATCCTTTGACATATTTTATTTCCAAACACCTTTATTCCTTTGTCTTAATTCAGTACAATTAATTTTCTGACATGAAATGAAAGGCCATATGTTTGATTAGATGATAGCTTTTGATGTGCTATTTGTAAATCTTTCAACCTTATTCACAGCTTTTCCTAATCAATATTTGACTTTTCTGACTTCTGCTCTCTTTTTCTTATTAAAAATTATCCACCATGCCATCTCCAGAGTCTTTCAAGCACTCTCCACTCACTGTACAGCAGCATCTCTTTCATAAACTATTTCTTTTACAACAAATGAAGGATCAGATGGGGTTTAGAGCTTCCCTCAACAATGCCTTGTTATTGTGGTATGTGTTGTTTAAATATTCACAGGCCGTGGCATAGAGATCATCATGGGCATGACAGCCCATTTTCAGATTTGACAGCTTATGTTTATATTACATTATGTTTTGGAGGGAAAGTATGAATTGAACTTTTGACTTACCATCAACAAAACCCAGTCAGTCTTTTACCCTATTTACAGCTCAACTGACTTTTAAATCCTAAGAGTCTCTTTTCTCTCAATGATAACATGTTTTCAGAATCTTTCAACACTTTCTTAATTGCTAAAATTTGCAAACAAAAGAAACACCCATGCCTAGCTGTCTGCCAGTAGTTCCCCTGGTCAGGCTTTTTCAATCTGTTGTCTTCTAGTGTTTCCCTCCCTACATTTTCAAGGGGAATGGAGGAGAAGATTAAAGGGTTATGCAGAGGTTATGTTCAACTGTTTGTTCATTAGATTCCTGCCTCACTTGGTTGTTCAAAGAAGTGCCTGAACATATGAATGATGTTGTTAGATTACCCATATTTATTTAATACACTCAGTTTTTCTGGTCTGACTCCTGTCAGGCTTAGAAATGCAGAAGGCAATTTGAAAACCTTCAAGCCTTTTCTGAGGGAGTGACTGCTAATTATCATCCTCTCCTGAATTTCCTTTTCTTGTTTGCTTGCCTTGAATGTAAGGATGGAGCACAACTTCGGAAGCCTGACAAATATCAGTTTGCTCAGCATACAGCACCACGACACTGCTTACTTCGCTTGTTTACTCTAACCAAGGTTTCATTTCCTTTTAGATGCTACTTGATGCTTCTGTAACATTTGATGTTACTAAGCAAGAGCTTTTGTTCGAGATAAAAAAATACTTGTGCTAATCTGTCTGTGACAATGCATGCTTGAATTGTATCTCATTTTTCTCAGCATGAAATACCCAGTGTCTTGGTATTGAGATCATGTTTCTACCGTTACCTAATTTGGTCTGAGCTGTTCTATACATTTCTTTGAGAAATGTATTCTTTCTGCACCCCTTTTGGGTAATATTATTCACTGTTCCCAGTGTAAGCCATGAGTTGGTGGCATACTTTTCTCCTGCACTGTAGGTCAACCCCTGCACAAAAAATCACATGATGCTGCATTATTATTTTTCTGTTGCCCTGGTCTTGGTGATTCTGCCTCTTTCAAGGACATGTCTACTAGCTGGACACTTCCATTGGAGGCACTTTATTTAAGGAACACCCAAGAGCCTCCTTTGAGTTTGGAGAAGATCCATGAGATTCACTACAAATACGAGATAGTGACACCTGGGAAAAACTGTCCTGGGACAGACCAAAGATTCTTCTCACTCTGTGACCTGGCAGGCACCACTGGCCAACAGAAGATGTCTAGGAAAAAGTGTAAGACTAGGGCAATGGTATAGTGACTTTTCTTTGGTATAGTTTCTGGCCTTGAGTGAATGTCACCCCAGGGTTTCCTTAGCCAAAAGTGAGTCTTGCTGTTTGACAGCTTTGGGTGACAGCTTTTATTTCTTGATTTGTCAAATTAGCTTTTGATCCTGTACTAACAAACAAAGAAGGACTGGTGGAAGATGTGAAGGTCGGGGGCAGCCTTGGCTGCAGTGACCATGAGACGGTAGAGTTCAGGATCCTGCGAGGAGGAGGCAGGGCACTAAGTAGGATCGCAACCCTGGACTTCAGGAGAGCAAACTTTGGCCTCTTCAGGGACCTGCTTGGAGGAATCCCATGGGTTATGGCCCTAGAAGGAAAGGGTGTTCAAGAGAGCTGGTTAATATTCAAACATCACTTCCTCCAGGCTCAAGAGCGGTGCATCCCTATG